>NC_134487.1:267664905-267924905 GCF_040206685.1 Ascaphus truei | reverse complement strand
GGTACACACACACACACACTGGTACACACACACACACACACACTGATACACACACACACACACACACACTGGTACACACACACACACACACACTGGTACACACACACACATACTGGTACACACACACACATACTGGTACACACACACATACTGGTACACACACACACACACTGGTACACACACACACACACACACACACACACACACACACACACACACACACACACACACACACACACACACACACACACACACTCACACTGGTACACACACAGACACTGGTACACACACACAGACACTGGTACACACACACACAGACACTGGTACACACACACACAGACACTGGTACACACACACACAGACACTGGTACACACACACACACAGACACTGGTACACACACTGGTACACACACACAGACACTGCAACACACACACACACACACACACACACACACAGACACTGGTACACACACACACAGACACTGCTACACACACACACACACACACACACACACACACACACACACACACACACACACACACACACACACACACACACACACACACACACACACACACACACACACACACACAGACACTGGTACACACACACACAGACACTGGTACACACACACACAGGTACACACACACTGGAGTACAGACAGAGGCAGCCACGAGCAGGCGGCTTCCCTCCTCCCCCTGCACCCACCCCCGCGCCCATCTCCCGCACCAAGGGGGGGGGGGGGGCGGATAGGAGCGCCGGGACGAAAGGTACAAACTGCCGCCCCCCCCCTCCCCCGGCGGGCAGCCACGGGTTCCCGGGGCAGAATGGGGACACACCGCGCAGCCACCACTGCCCGCCCCCGCACCCATCTCCCGCACCAAGGGGACCGGGGGGGGAAGGGAGCGCCAGGACAGTCGGCAAAGGATCAAAAACCCACCTCCTATCCCCCCGGGCGGGCAGAGGGGGGGAGACACCGCGCAGAAGAGCCAGGAGCCGCGGGCAGAGACACACACCACGTGTGCTCTGCCGCAGGAAGCAGAAGCCCCGCCCCCAGGCACGCTGGCCCTGCCCCCCCCCCACCCACGGCACCCTTCCTTCCATCCATTCCACATGCCGGTCCTTGGTGAAGGATTATGCCGGGGGGCGGGGCTTAATGCCGGGACGCAGGGGATTGGCCAACAAGGTAGGAAACTGCCGGGAGGGGCATTAAAAAAAAATACTTACCAGCCGGGCTGCTGCAGTCTCCTCCTACGCGCCGCCGCAGACTCGCGCACCGCAGCTAATTACTCGCGCTCAGCGCACCGCAGCTAATTACTCGCGCACCGCCGGCGATGCTAAAAAAAAAAACGGGGACACATGGAGGAAAAACCGGGACATTTCCGGGACACACAGGAAACCGGGACAGCTCTCGAAAAACCGGGACTGTCCCGGCAAAAGGGGGACGGGTGGTCACCCTAATTATAAAGGCCTCCCTGGCAGCAAAAGGTTAATGAGTTGATTCTTTTATAAACCATTCAGTCTTCGTGCAATTCTATATGGGAGTTTATAAGGTACAGTAGTCCAGGTTAATCCTAGCTCAAGTATGCCAGATTAACATTGCGGTTCGGGGTGCCCTTCAAGGCAATACATTTTATTCACATATATACCATGTGGATGCATTTGAGAAAGTAAATCAAGGCCTCTGAGACACACTTATGGTGAGAAGCTGATAGTTAACAGTGCGTTCAGTTCCATTCAGGTAAATGAAGGTTACTTAAGTAATAATCCCTGAAGAACAGGGCATTACTGGCCAATAATGCCCTGGCTGGAAGAGTTGAAGGCCCGAGGCGAAGCCGAGGGACTTTAACCCAGCCAGGGCATTATTGGCCAGTAATGCCCTGTTCTGAGGGGATTATTACTATTATAGGCTAAATGTAGGCTTATTTCATAAATAATAGACACTTTTGTATAGTTAAATATATTTTTTTATTAAAATAAAATGGTAAATACATGAAACCACCTCTATATACTATTACACTGCAGCTATCTATATCTACACACTGCCGCCCCCTCTATGTACACACACACACACACACACAGCAGCTCACACACAAACTGCTGCTACACACACACACACACACACACAAAACAGCACACCACATACAACACAGTGCCTCTACACACACACACACACACACACACACACTGGAGCTTTAGACACACAACACAGCACCTCCTCTACACTGACTACACAGCGTCTCTACACACACAGCAGCAGCTCTACACACATACAAACTCTGCTGCTACACACACATGCTACACCCATTAACACTGCTACTGACACACACACACACATTGGAGCTCTATACACACACACACACACATCAGCTCTACACTCACACAAACTGCTGCTACACATACAACAGCATAACACACAAACTGCAGCCACAATAAAAAATACAGCCACTTACTAAACTTTGCACTCTCCCCCCCAGCTCTACACACAACACAGCACCTCTACCCCTCCCCTCCCCCCCCACACACACACATACACACACAACACTTTTATACACAACACACTTACTTCTTTGCAGTCTCTCTCTCATCCCCTCCCCAATTCAACTGAATCTGCTCAGAAAATCTCAGTCAGCTCGGGAGGGGGAGGAGTCAAACCGTGGCTTTTTGACCAATCCCCTGCCATGTCTCGGGGCTTTTACTTAATTTAAACCAATCCCCTGCCCTGTCTCAGCTATTCTGAAAGCTGATTGGCTGGAAATAAACAGATTGAAAACTGCATTTTGCAAGCTGCTGAAATTCAGGGCATTACTATGGATAATGCCCGGAATTTTAACCAATCAGAGAGCAGGGTTTTCAATAATGCCCTGAATTTTACTGCTTTAGCCTATAATATGTGTTAACTGTTTGTTATGTAAGGATGTGTGTTAAGTTGGTGTTTGACTCTGTTCAGTGAGAGGCCTGTGTAGTGTCTGCAACAGTGTCGCAGTGTGTCAGAGCAGAGTGAGACAGGCAGTGGCTGATGTAATAGCTGTGTGTCTGTGCAGATTAAGGCAGAGAGGCTCCATGGAGAAACTACAACTCCCATGAGCTCCTGGGCAGTCACCTGATGTAAAGAACCAATCAGAAGGCTTGGATGACGGGAGCAGGAAAGGGAAGCGTGGGGGAGAGACCACGCTAGTCAGAGGAGATCTGGACGGAGCTGAAGGAGGTAGTGTGAGTGCAGGGGGTCAGTGACCCACCTGCATAGGCCAGCTATCCCCTCAGGCCCATAGGAGCATCCCCTGAGTCACAGTAGGCTGCTGTACTGCAGGGACGCCCTGTAGTGGAAGTGATTGTCACCCTACTATACATTAGTTAGGGACAAAGCACAGAGTTGCGGCCGGTTGCAGTCATCTGGGACCAGACTGCTGGACACCGCGACATCTGGAGGTCAAGGGTCGGAGGCATCGGATCCTTTGTGAAGAGGTAACGGTCACCGCCGTGACCGGAAGGTACATTGTAACAACAAGCTCACCAACACCGGTCATCAGGCGCTGATCCCGCCTTAGGCTAAACTCTTTAGGGACACTAGCGAGTGGCTAGAGGACTGAGCCTATACCACATAATACAATACAAGGACAATACTCTATAAGAGCGTGGCTGAGCCACTATTGTAGAGGACAATATTCCCTAGAGGTGTGGCCGAGCCACTATAGTATAAGGACCGTAGCAGTTATAACGGTGTTAGGTATTGCTGCCAAGACTAGCATTATAGTATAAGAATATGTTATGTGTGATGTCATATAGAGTATAAGGTATGATTGTATAGTAAAACTTGGTTGCACGCACTGTGGTGGTATGTTTCTTGCCCAGGGGAATCTTGCATAACGGGGATCCTGGGTAAGTGGAGGCTCTGCGCTAGAATAGTTACCCCAGGCTCCCAGCTAGCGGAGGCTCAGATCTCCTGGAGCCGCAGGTTGTGTACAGTGACCAGTAGTCCCTTTGGGAGGCGTCAGAAAAAGGGCTACATTTGGAGGCGCTGCTGAGATCTTAGACCTGGGGTGCCCCATATATTTTTCTCAATTGTGCAACAAGTTTTTTTTTCATCATGTTTGTGCCCTCGCAGCCCGAGATGCGCAAGTGGGCCCAGCGGCATGAAATTCCCCTGACACATGCTTTTGGCCTGGGACATGTTCCCGCCATCCTCTCCCTAGGCACCGTGACTGACCATGTCAGGAAACTCCCGCTCATGGACACTGCCCAAGTGCAAGATCACTATTACGACCGGGAACAGATTTGGCGCAAAATACTATATGTCACTGAACAGGACATATGCCCCAAAGCCCTGCCCTTAGTACTATTGCTACCCGGCATACACTGTCCAATAGTGCAAGTGGATTCCACGGAGCCACTGGCTGCGTCCACACCACAGAGGGGATATCCCAGCTCAATAGGCGCCGTCACTAGCAGCTCTGACCGCACCCCTGAGAACAGTTTGAACCCTTGATGGCCTGCTGCAATGGGCCTATGCACTTCGTTCACCCCCTCTGCCATGAGGCCCGCATTAAGTAGAATCAGTATGTCAAGACTAGATGCCTACTCCGCAGCAGGGGGTAGCCATCTGGATAATGCCTCCATCCCTGTGCTTGCAGAAGCCATCCACCACTCCACACAGGCCCACCAATACCGGAAGTTAAAGGCATTTTCAGGTGACAAACCCACGCCGCTAGGAGAAGTTGGATTTGAAGCGTGGCTGGATCACACGGAACAGGTACTTCCTGAATGGTCCTGCACAGATGTCATCCGGAGGCAGCGTATCGTTGAATGTCTGCGACCCCCAGCGTCCCACATGGTGCACTGCTATCGGGACGACCACCCGGACGCTGATGCGGCGGGCCTCATTTACTGCCTTACCAAGACCTATGGGGTCCCTGTGGATGCCTATGCCTTGATGGCCAAGTTCCATGCTCTGGCTCAGAAAGAGGGAGAAATGGTGTCCGACTTCCTTAGACGTCTGCATCTGGATCTGTGGACTCTGGTGAGAAAGGGGGTGGTGCCGAAGGTGGATGCCGACGGACTGCGCACCACCCAGCTACTGAGGGGGCTCCTGCCACTGCATCCGGTGTCCGTACGTGTCAGCGGCTGCCTCGTACCCGGACAAGCCTTGGCGTTTAATGACCTAATGGACCGGGTCCAAGCACATGAGACTGTGCTGCTGGGGCGTGACTTAACCCCAGGGAAGAAGGCGTCGAGTGGGAACAAGGACACCAAAAGGTCGGAAGCTAAAGCCGAGAGGTCTGAGAGTGGGGACCCCGACAAGGAGAACTCGGAGGCGCCGACAGCTGCCCGGGAACGCCCTGTGTCGGGATGAAACTCGCCACCTGTGCGAGATGATGCCTACCTCAGTCAACTCCGGTGTTATGCTTGTGGAAAGATGGGGCATCTTCGGGCGCGCTGCCCCTACGGAAAACGGCGTCTCGACCGGCCAAGTCCATGATGTGTACTCCCCAGGAAGGCAGAGCCGTGGCCCAGCCTTCGACGATTAATCGGATCGGACCAGCCGCCATCGTCCGGGTAGTGATTGAAGGCATCTATGCTTCTGCGTTGATGGATACGGGGCCTCAGGTGACCATAGTGTATCGGCCCTTCTACGATCAAGACTTACACCGGCTGCCGCTGTTATCTGCTGACTCTTTACGGTTGAGAGGGTTGAGTCACGAAGATTACCCCATCGATGGAGTGGTGAAGGTACATCTGGACATTCCCCAGCTGAACACCGGTAATCACCACCCCATGGAAGTGGAAGCCTTAGTGTGTCCAGAACCACAAGACCACCCCAGTGCCCCGATAATCATGGGAACCAACACCGAAATTGTGCAATCAGTGATCCGCATGTACTTACAAGAAGCTGGCGAAGCCCCGTTGCTTGCTCTCGCTACATGTCCGGCACTACAAGATGCTTGCTGTAAAATCGCGACTGAAGAGGAGCATGGAATGCTGTACAGTCAAGAGTGGGGCGTGACCCAGATCCCTCCCGGGGAAGGGAGAATGATGATCGCGGCCTGTCACTATCCGGATAGACGTCCGGAGGATCAGCTATTCTCATTGGAGAGCACGACACGGGATGATCAGCGGCTTGGCTACGAAATATTAGCTTCAGTGAAGAAATGGCCTGGGAAAATTCCGAATAGAACCTGAGTATATGTGCAGAACATCTCCAAGTACCCCATGTGCATTGATCGTCGGCAGCCTCTGGGTAGAATCTATCCCATGATACCCGAAAAGAATGCCGTAGAGGAACAGCCGGCAGCCACCACCCATGCAGGCACCCATGTTGGCATTTGACTTCGGAGATTCGACGCTAACGGAGGACTGGAGAAGAAGACTGCAGACCAAGCTAGGAGAACGACGAGAGGTGTTCTTCACGAGTGATATGGATGTGGGATGCAGTCGCAGCACCCGCCACACCATTCGGATGAACGACACCGCCCCGTTCCGGGAGCGTTCCCGTCGCATAGCTTCCCGAGACGACGAAGAGGTGCGGAGATTACTAGCCGCAATGGAGAAAGCTGGTATCGTTCAAGGATCTCACAGTCTGTACGCGTCTCCCATCGTGGTGGTCCGCAAGAAGAATGGGACGGTACGTCTATGCGTAGACTATAGGACACTGAACAATCGTACGGTACCTGATCAGTATACCCTCCCACACATTGAGGACCTTCGGAACGCCTTGACGGGAAATAAATGGTTCAGTGTACTAGATTTGAGGTCGGGATACTATCAAGTGCCCATGGATCTGGAAGACCAGGAGAGAACAGCCTTCATCTGTCCGCTAGGGTTCTACCAGTTCACCCGCATGCCACAAGGGATCTGCGGGGCCACCTTTCAGAGGTTAATGGAACAGACCCTGGGAGACATGAACCCGCAAGAATGCTTAGTGTACTTGGATGACATTATAGTGTTTGGGAAAACATTGGAGGAGCACGAGGAGCGACTAATGAAGGTGGTGGATCGACTTCAGAAGGAGGGACTCAAACTGTCCCTGGATAAATGTAAATTTTGCCGCACGTCCATGACTTACGTGGGCCACATTGTATCAGCTGAAGGGATATCCACCGACCCAGGGAAGATAGAGGCCGTAGTGAATTGGCCCAGGCCCGGTAACGTCCAAGAACTCCGATCCTTCCTGGGGTTCTGTGGCTACTACCGGCGTTTCGTGGAGGGCTACTCAAGCAAAGCTAAGCTCCTGAATAACCTTTTAAAGATCTATCCTGAGGATAAGGGCAGGAAAAACATCACAACGCAAACGCCCTTTGGAGAGAAATGGACCCCTGCTTGTGAGCAAGCGTTCTTGAAACTGAAAGCCAGTCTAACGCAGGCTCCAGTACTGGCCTATGCTGATCCTGACCGCGAATACGTGCTACACGTGGATGCCAGTTTTAGTGGACTGGGAGCAGTGTTGCACCAGAAACATGACACAGGGCTCCGCCCCGTGGCGTATGCGAGTCGAAGCTTGACCCCAAGTGAACAGAACTATCCTGTCCACAAGCTCGAGTTCCTAGCCCTCAAATGGGCAGTAGTGGACAAGTTACACGATTACTTGTATGGGGTACAGTTTGAAGTCCGGACAGACAATAATCCAATGACATACATTAACACGTCCGCCAAATTAGATGCAACAGGTCATCGGTGGTTGGCGGCGCTGGCCAACTACCGTTTCAACCTCGAGTATAAACCAGGGCCCACCAACGTAGGGGCCGATGCTTTGTCACGAAGACCGGGGCTCCAGCCTGTCCTGGATGAGGAGGTGTGGGAAGAAATTCCGGGGCCTGGTACACGTGCTCTATGCTCCATAGCCGCAGTAGTCGACGATCAGGTCGCATTCTTGGAGTTAAGAGTAGCCGACTCATTAGGGTGTCAATCCCGTGCTGTCCCTCGGGCCTACCGAGGCTTGGAGGGAATGAACCTTACAGAAGACAAAATTATCTCCTGGAACGAGCTAGTGCAGCATCAAATTCAAGACCCAGTGGTAGAATTAGCTCGCCAAGCCCTGCAGCAAGGAAACCCCTCTATTCTTAAGCAAGCCCCCAAAGATTTGGTGAAACTCTTGTTGAACGAGTTCGGGAAATTCGAACTGGACAATTGCCTCCTGTATCGGGTCATACCCTACCATAATCATCCAGACCGGCGACAGCCCAAGATTCTGCGGAATATGGTCCTCAGGGCCCTACACGATGATCATGGCCATCTGGGTGTCGACAAAATATTTGGGTTACTTCGGGACAGATTCTACTGGCCAAAGATGAGAGAATCCGTGGAATTGCATTGCCGACAGTGTACCCGCTGCATACAGAGGAAGACTCTCCCCACTCGGGCTGCCCCCATGGCACATTTGTAAAACTCCGGGCCCATGGATTTGGTGTGCATGGACTTCTTATGCATCGAGCCAGACTCCCGGGGCATCGGTAATGTACTAGTGATTACGGACCACTACACAAGATACGCCCAAGCATTCCCCACCAAAGATCAACGAGCGGTGACTGTGGCTAGAGTATTATGGGGAAAAGACTTCATTCATTATGGATTACCGAACCGGCTACATTCGGATAAAGGCCGAGATTTCGAGAGCACTCTCATTAGAGAACTGCTGAAGTTGCTAAATATAGCCAAGTCACGAACGACCCCGTACCACCCAGAAGGAGATGCTATGCCTGAACGGTTCAACCGCATGCTACTTGACATGCTGGGAACACTAACAGGCTCTCAGAAGACGGAGTGGAGCAAGCATGTGGAGACACTGGTACATGCATGTAACTGTACTCGCCACGAGTTTACCGGGTATACTCCATACTTCTTGATGTTTGGAAGGGAAGCTAGCATGCCCGTGGATGTGCGACTGCGGATATCTACCGATGGGGTATCCAACAGGACGCATTTCCGATATGTACAAAGACTACAAGACAGTCTACAGCAGGCCTATAAATTGGCGGAAAAGACGGTGGCGCAATTAAATGCAAGCAACAAAAGACGCTATGACCACAAGGTGAGGCATAAAGAGATTCGCCCGGGGGATGCAGTTCTTCTTTGTAATTTAGTCATTCCTGAGAAGCACAAATTGGCTGATCGGGGGAGAAATGGGGTGTATGAGGTAGAATCACAGATGCCTGGCCTCCCGGTGTACCGCATCAAGGATTCAGAAGGCCGGGTAAAGGTATGGCATAGGAATCATCTGCTTCCCATACCTCAAGTAGGGGACAACGAATTAGAAGTGCCCACTGTTTCAATAGATGGAGAAGATGAAAATACAGAGGTTGGCCCAGAGACTGTAATAAATGCCACCTCTGAGAATCCTATGGAGGGAACCTCTCAAAGGGGCCTTCCGGCCGCGGGGGCATCTCCCGAAGGAGCAACGGGTAAAGAGCCCCTTGGTCCAACGACAGAGACGCTGACTCCAATGAGCCAGCCGCTAGATCCACAGAGCCCGTGGTTTGTGCCACAAAGAGACTTTGTTAACTTATCAAGCCCCTCAAGGGCAGAGTTGGAAATGCCAAATGGGAATTGCTACTCTCCAGAGGAAGTAGCTAAAGAACAACTTCGCAGAAGCAAAGAGCTGGTCAGCCTCCAATGAGGATGGCTTATGATCAATTTGGGGTACCCCATTATGAGGCTCAGCAGTGGGCTCGCCGCAGAGTACAGTCGGTAGTGGTAATGTTCACTGAACTGTGCAATTTAATATAGAGCAATAAGTAAGATGTACTGTGTTGCGTTATTTTTGGTTATATAACATTCTGTGTATAGTTATGTAGGTGTAGCCCAAGCGGGGACATTGGATTCTGCAAGGGGGAGAATGTAAGGATGTGTGTTCAGTTGGTGTTTGACTCTGTTCAGTGAGAGGCCTGTGTAGTGTCTGCAACAGTGTTGCAGTGTGTCAGAGCAGAGTGAGGCAGGCAGTGGCTGATGTAATAGCTGTGTGTCTGTGCAGATTAAGGCAGAGAGGCTCCATGGAGAAACTACAACTCCCATGAGCTCGTGGGCAGTCACCTGATGTAAAGAACCAATCAGAAGGCTAGGATGACGGGAGCAGGAAAGGGAAGCGTGGGGGAGAGACCACGCTAGTCAGAGGAGATCTGGACGGAGCTGAAGGAGGTAGTGTGAGTGCAGGGGGTCAGTGACCCGCCTGCATAGGCCAGCTATCCCCTCAGGCCCATAGGAGCATCCCCTGAGTCACAGTAGGCTGCTGTACTGCAGGGACGCCCTGTAGTGGAAGTGATTGTCACCCTACTATACATTAGTTAGGGACAAAGCACAGAGTTGCGGCCGGTTGCAGTCATCTGGGACCAGACTGCTGGACACCGCGACATCTGGAGGTCAAGGGTCGGAGGCATCGGATCCTTTGTGAAGAGGTACCTGTCACCGCCGTGACCGGAAGGTACATTGTAACAACAAGTGCACCAACACCGGTCATCAGGCGCTGATCCCGCCTTAGGCTAAACTCTTTAGGGACACTAGCGAGTGGCTAGAGGACTGAGCCTATACCACATAATACAATACAAGGACAATACTCTATAAGAGCGTGGCTGAGCCACTATTGTACAGGACAATATTCCCTAGAGGTGTGGCCGAGCCACTATAGTATAAGGACCATAGCAGTTATAACGGTGTTAGGTATTGCTGCCAAGACTAGCATTATAGTATAAGAATATGTTATGTGTGATGTCATATAGGTATGATTGTATAGTAAAACTTGGTTGCACGCACTGTGGTGGTATGTTTCTTGCCCAGGGGAATCTTGCATAACGGGGATCCTGGGTAAGTGGAGGCACTGCGCTAGAATAGTTACCCCAGGCTCCCAGCTAGCGGAGGCTCAGATCTCCTGGAGCTGCAGGTTGTGTACAGTGACTAGTAGTCCCTTTGTGAGGCGTCAAAACAAGGGCTAAAGTTATTATGTAGAATAAGAGGCATGATACAGTAGGAAGTCTGGCATGCAAAATAAAAGCAGGCCTGTGACGGTAGGGGCAGCGTGGCACGGTATAAATGTACCACTGCAGGAGGTATGGAGCTGAAATTGTGAAACAGTGCTGGGTCATAGCCCTGTTGGCTCAGTTCCCATTGGTCAACTACAATTTTCCACGCTCAAAAACTCTGCCCCTAAGGGCTGTCCATAAGCACAGGCACCACCCACAGCCCTGATTGGCTCAACGGAAGAAAGGTATCTGCCAATTGGTCGCACCCGTTACACAATGTTTCCAAATTGAGGCTAGGAAAGTACAGAAGCTGTTACCGATCAGAGCTTCACAGTTGTTCAAGTTGTTCATGGCTGGTATCGGTGTCTAGAGACCAATAGTATGTGAACTGTGGAACCAGAGGTCATCCAGGTGGATCGAGACAGCATCCAAGCTAGCTAGCTAGCTTTGGTAGCCCCCTGCACACAGTGCGCGAAGAGTTATTGTTGTGTTTTTGTACTGTGTTGTTCTCTGTTTGCTCCCACCACAATAAACCTCAGTTAAGATAACTCTCTCCTGCTGCCTGGTGTTTTGCTATCCCGAAAAGCCTAGTCAAACCTCCTCTATCATGACAAGGACATTTGATTTAAAATAGACCAGGCCTCTTTACATCAAGGGGGAAGTTGTACTTGTACCTGCTTCATTTAAAACTCGAGTAAATCCAATAACACAAAAACCTATGTCATTTTGCAACCTACCATGCAGATGACACAATGTTATATGCACACAGCCCTAGCCTCTCCGACCTTGAACACATATTCAATCTGACTTTCTGAGACATGAAAATTGGATTTCCCAAAGCAAACTGTTTTGAAACACTGACAAGACTGTAACAATGGTATTTGGGATCAAGGCTACATTTTTAAAGCTTCCAATGACTGAGCTCCAGATCAGAACCAACGCTAAAACAACCCTAACTCCTGTTACTAGTTTTAAATACTTAGGCATATGGTTTGACTCCCATTTAACATTCGGGATGCACATTGATACCCTGACATCCAAAACCTATGCCAAACTAGGAGTACTTTACAGGAACAAATCCTCCCTAAGTCTGCTGGTCAGAAAGCGTATCGCACAGCAGATGCTAATGCCAATTAGCGACTATGGAGACATAGTATACAGCTTGGCACCCCAAACCCACCTTAGCAAACCTGAAACCCTCTACAATTTAATATGCCGTTTGTTCTCCAATGCAACTACAACTCACATCACTGCGAAATGTTCAAAGAACTAGGTTGGTCATCACTTGAGTCTAGGCACAAGGTTCATCTTTCCTATCTTGCCTTCAAATACTTTCTGGGCAAGCTACCCAGCAATCTGAACAAGCTCCTAACCCCTACTACATGCAGCACTTATCATCTGAGATCTGACTCCAAAAGTCTGTTCATGGTCCAACGTTCACCAAAGTATCCAGCCACTCCTCCTTCTCTTACTGTGCACCACAAAACTGGAACAATCTACCGGAGACTCCCACAGCCGCCAGCAGTCTAAGTTCTTTCAAAACTAAAGCCATCTCACATTTTAATCTGGTCTGTAACTGTTACATACGCCTATAATATATATTATCTTTAACTGTGCCTGCAATGTATTGTATATAATGTGTACCTTGTTCACTTATGTAACTGTATTTGTAACCATGTATTATTTGTCACCGTAACTCTATGCCCAGGACATACTTGAAACCTGGAGGTAACTCTCAATGTATTACTTCCTGGTAACACATTTTAGAAATAAATCAAATAAAAATGCCATTGCTTAGTAAATATGGACCTACAGTATGTGCGTCACCGTACAAACAATAGACTTTTACATTTTCACATTTCACAATGAATGGGTTTAATGTGGTGGAACATTACCTCCCTACTGTAAATGCTTTGTGAAAATGAATGTTTATGTATACAATGTGCTAAACAAATAAACATTAGAGAGTAAATGTACTTTTGTATTCATATCTCTAAACCCTCCATCATGCCCACAGCTCCTCCAACAAAAGTTTAATCTATTTTCCCATTGACTGTTGATTTTATTTGCTTCCATTTCTTCTGTTTAAAATTATATTGATTTGCACGTTTTTTTTTTTATCTACGGAGTTACACAATGCCAGCTGAGGTTGGGACTCTAAAATGGTACATAGTGGGTGAAAAAAAAAAGAAGGTAAAGTGATGGAGGTGACTGTGCTTAAAGCTTGTCGACCTGAGTCTGGGATGCTTGCCAGCTAAATAAAAAGCCTCATCAGCTGTAGCTGGGAAGATGGACAGAAGATAATCTTCCTGGATGAGAGAGGCAGTGGGGGGAGAGATGTAAGAGAAAAGAACTGAAACTGGAGTGGGTTCATTTGTACAATGCATACAGACTTAAGTAACAACTAAGTCACTTCTGTCTGCTAGTGCTTATGTACTGGATGCTTATCATTCCACAGCGCTTGATCTTATCTTGAAGGGGATAACATGTAAACATTACCGGAAGAGCATGGAGAACAGAGACACCTAATGGAGTAGCAAATGCTTGACATGCTAGAGAAACTAAACAATTTAAGCCTTGCAGTGCTCTTCTGGTGTTCCCATATGAATAAAGCTTCAGAATCCCCAAAAGGTCTGTGATAAGAAGGCACAAGCAGGATCTTGACTGAAAAGGTTAGAAGCAGAGGACTTTCACCACTGATGCAGAGAGGTGATCTTTTTGCGGTCAAGAGACCTACACTATTTCTTCATGTCTTGCTTATGTGAAGAGATTGCACATGCACCCTGTCTCAGGGGCCTGGAATTACATTGTTTTCTATTATATATATATATATATATATATATATATATATATATATATATATATATATATTTGCATGTCATTTCCCAGAATCCCTTGCTGCAGTGGAAGTGCTGTGTGCTGGGTGATAATGGTGAAAGGCAGGGTTGCAGACCTGTCTGAGACATGCAAATAAGCATACAGTAATATTTACAGCTGCTATATGCTTTACTGTGGAGGGTTTTTGTCACTTTCTTACCAACCATAACCTTAATAATGTGTGGTGAAGACCTACTCTCAGTCTCAAACCAGCAAAGCCAGTACAACCAACCTCACACTGAAGAGACCCCCAAGGTCGAAACAGTCTGTCTGTGAGTGGGTTTATTGGCTTTGCATCTCATCCCAGTCTATGTTTAAAAGCTGCGTTTAAAGCAGCATGCATTGGCTTAAGGGTTGTTCATGTAATGTGAGCTTGAGACAAAAGGTGGAACTGTGTGCCCATTTGCATGTCATTTCCCAGAATCCCTTGCTGCAGTGGAAGTGCTGTGTTAGGTGATAATGGTGAAAGGCAGGGTTGCAGACCTGTCTGAGACATGCAAATGAGCATACAGTAATATTTACAGTTGCTATATGCTTTACTGTAGAGGGTTTTTGTCACTTTTTTACCCACCATAACCTTAATAATAATAAATATATAAGCACCAAAACGTTTTTACTTGCAAATGGTGTGCCGGCTGTGCATTGGATTATATATATATATAAAGTTCCTCAGTATTCGGTGATTCCTTTATTATTTGAACTAGCAATTTATGTCATAGGACAAGCTTTCGAGCGTTTTCCTCTCTTCTTCAGGTCAGTAATACTGATATACAAAGGTTGCTACGATTTAGACAGGGATTGGAAAAGGAAAAAAAAAGGAAGAATAAAGAATTCCAGGCACTGGAAGGGTGTTAAAAATGAGATAAGGAAGGTGAGAATTAGGGATGCGGGGGGGGGGGGGGGGGCTGTACATCCACAGCAGTACAGAGGGGGAAGAGGATGCTTGAAGGGGGGTGGAGGGGGAAGGTATGGGATGGCACAATGGCAGGGAGGACCATTACAACAAATTATTATAGTGTGTGAGAAACCCCATGTCTGCATTAAGTCCACTTGTTTTGGTGTCATAGAGTCTTATCATTCTGAGCTCAAATGTTTTCCGTTCTTGGGTGCGTTTGAACATTCCATTGAGATTTTGATTTTTAAATCATTTATGGAATGATCTGGTATTGAGAAATGATGTCCCACTGGTGAGCAGTACCTTCCTTCTTTGTGGTGGAGTATAGAGTGTCTATGCATATTCATTCTTCCTTGAAGTTTTTGGCTGGTTTCCCCAATGTAGCATCCTTGGTCACATTTGTTGCACTGAATCATATAAACCACGTTCCTGGATCTGCAGCTGTATGATCCTTTAACATTGAGTGTATATATATATATATGTAGCCCTGTGTAGTTTGGGGGTTACATGTCTTTCTCCTCCTGTACAATAATCCCTGTTAAGGGCAGGTTTGCCAGAAGTAATCATGGGGTTTGCTCTCACCTCCTGTGCTGTGTATTATTCAGTGAAGGAATTGACATCAGGCTCTGTGTCCACTTACAGTGACACAGAGGTCGTGCCTACTGAATCTATATAATATCCAGCACTTCCTCTATTTAGTGAGTATGCCTCACCACCTGAGTGAGGTGAGTCTTTCCAGCAACCTGTCAGGGCTCTGGCAGTGTTTGTGGCCCTCCCTTAAGGGAGTGGTGTGGAAGACTATTCCTCTTACTCCATCAGGGAGTAAGGGAAGAGCTAGACCTGCTTTCAGTGCCCTTGCCTGGGAGTGTATGGTCAGGGAGTTCCTTTGGGTTGGCAACCTGAGATGAGCGGCTAGAAGACCGGCCGGTATAATGGGCGGCTGTCCATGTGTGGTGACAATAAAGGATGCCAAAGAAAGATATCGCTTCTGTCCTGTGTGTGGAGTCACTTGGGAAGAAGGTGCACATAGAGGTTCTCTTTCAGAGACTCCTCCCTACTACGCTGGGGGTCTGGAAGAGATTGAGGCGCTGTACCATGAGTGAGTATAACTCAACATTACCTAATAAGCCAGTCCTGATGTTATCCCCCATACCACCATGGGAGACTCAGGGATTCTGTAAGCCAGCAGGTGCACCACACTACACTTCATGTAACAGGGGTCAGTGTCCACATAGGGGGGGCAATATGAGATTGGACCGGGCAAACACCATTACATATATATAATCACTTGTGAGCACATTCACATGTCTTAGGTAGGCCTGCAACCCTGCCTTTCAACCATTATCACCTAGCATACAGTGCTTCCACTGCAGCAAGGGATTATGGGAAATGACATGCAAATGAGCACATAATGTGTCACGTTTTGCCTGAAATATCATACACATGGAGCAGTTTTAAGCAGATGCATCGCTGTTCACACAGCTTTTAAGCACGTCATGGGACTAGCAAAGCAAGTCAAACCACTCACAGACATGTTGCAACCTTGATGGGTATCATCGGTGTGAGGTTGGTTTATACTTGCTTTGCAATATTGCAATACTGCAGTGGCAGCACTGTATGCTAGGTGATAATGGTTGAAAGGCAGGGGTGCAGACCTGTCTAAGACATGTGAATGTGCTCACAA
The DNA here is from genome assembly GCF_040206685.1 of Ascaphus truei. Taxonomy (NCBI): domain Eukaryota; kingdom Metazoa; phylum Chordata; class Amphibia; order Anura; family Ascaphidae; genus Ascaphus; species Ascaphus truei. The sequence goes on along the minus strand of NC_134487.1, from coordinate 267,908,505 downwards.
GTGATATTCTTTATTGGCTATATGCTAACGGTTGAGGTTTTTCCTACAAACAAACTGTGCATATTGGTTGATACAATTTGTCTGTGTTGAGAGCATGACCAGGCCTGAGCTAGATTTAACCTACTGTTGGACTACCTTGTAATCTTCCATAAAACATACTGGACTTGGTGCAGATACTGAAGCACAAAATAGTCAATCACTCATGCAGGTAGCCTGCATGAGGCGATAGTCAGCAAAATGCAGTACGTAGACAGCCTAAATGTGTTAAATGCTGGTAAATCTATTTTAATTATCGTACGATACTGTACGTAAGAGGAAAAAAACTGTACTGTATGTCCAATTAAATTTGCCCTTTTAATAAAAACTTTGAATTGTGGGAGATTACACGATTTTTGCCTACTCTACTGAAGAATTCTATGTGAATTGTACATGAATTTAAGTGCATTTGGGAACTGCATTCTTTGACATGTTTTACAACCCTTCAGTGCTAGAAGGGCCCATAATGAATTGCAAAGCAATGAGTTGCAGGCTCTCCACGCAGTGTAGCACTTGAACAATTTGTTCAACCCTATTGCTGCCACAGAGCCCATCTAATACATGGCATTTAGAAACTTGCCTCCGAGGAGGGTGCTCCCCAATGACCCATGAGCTGTAGAGAAGAGTGGCAGTGCAACAGCAAAGCACCCTTTACAATGATGAGCAAGTAATAGGTTTGGAGAGGCAGAGAATGAAATGTAAAATTAGCCATTAATCTCTGAATACCCCATGCTCAGAGCTGCCGTTGAGACTCAGCGCAGCAGGGCTGAGAGTCAGAGCTGGATGATTATGCTAATAAAAACAGCAATAGCAGCAGCGTTCAGTCATGAGGCTGTAGCTGTTGTAACATGGCATCTCTTGCTGTGCGGTGAGACCCACTGCAGTAAAAGCCAGTTATCACTTTAATGGCATTTGCCAATGTGAAAGCTTCTATCTTTGTTACAGAGCGACAGCTGGCTCTTTCCACAGATTCTTAGGACATTTTTGTTCCTTTCTGCAGTTCCGACAACTCTGCTAATAAAAAGTGAAACCATCTTTCACACTAGAGAATGGAAAAATTAACTTAGCTTCACTCGTTTCTTTTTGGCATTATTCGTTTCTGCACACCCCACTTCCCAAGGGATAGCACCATCTGATTAAAACGAGTGTAAATGAGAAGAAGAGCTGCTGTATATTTCATTTAAAGCTCTCATAATACTCTGGATCTCTCTATCTCAGTTATCTTTTATTATTTTATTTTTTTTCACAGTCTTTCTCCTTTCTGCTCTTCAATTCCTCTTCCCTGGGGGAAATCTGATACTACTCCAGCACTATAGAGACTGACTTGAAATAGTTTTTGATGCCAACAAACCTATTGAATGAAAGGTTCAGGCTTCATTTGCACTTATTATTGCTTTAACTTGATGAGGCACTATCCCTCTTGAAGGAACTGCTAGGGTACTTAAGACAACAAAGTGGAATTTAGCAGGAAGATGACAGCTGCAAAGAGAAATCTCATCATAATGTGATAAAGGCTTAGTGCATGCATGAGCGCATGCTCGAATGTGTGTGTGGGTGTGCGTATAATGCTGTTTTCTTTTAAGCTCTGTTTTATGGACATCGTTCAACTATCAAAAGCAGAAAATTGCAGGCACAATGACTGCACATTACTGTATATGCATCTACATGAAACACTTGGAAATAAAATGACTGGTACATGAAGAATAAGAGATGTTAACCTCCCAAGGTTGAAATCTGTGAGATTGTTGGGTTCTAGGTAAAATATATATATATATATATATATATATATATATATATCATAATTGAAAAGTACTGTTTTTTATCAGTGAGACTCCATTGATGTTTGTGACTGCTGGTGCTTAAAAGTGGGACAGAATACAGTGAGGGTTGACAAGTCTGCATGAATAACATGCAAGCTTATGGCTACATTGACATGATATACAGCTCAACCCCCTTCTAACGCTGTGCTTGGGGTCCAAAGAATCACATCGTGTTATAAGCAGATCGCGTTAAAAATAATGTACAATTGTATGCATTGTACAATAACGTATTTAAGATTCCAATAATCGTGTTGTAAAGTATTCATAAATACGAAAATTGGGAGCCACGCTTGCATCGCAAGATAAGCGGATTCGCGTTGTAACGGATCGCGTTATAACAGGGTTGAGCTGTACTAACAAACTGCACTATGACATCTTGTGCAAGCAAGACCATTACATCCTGAAGAAGATCTGTAACATTCTGTGATGCATTGCAATTTATTGTGATACCGCCTACACTAGCAAAGTTTAAACTGCAAAGACACAATACTGTACTATGTTCAATCAAATGAATTGATCATAGCAAACATTTCAAAATGTAATTGAAAACAAAGCAGTATTTTTAAACATAAGGTGGTCTTATATTTAACTCTTGAGTTTCAAAGGGTTAAGCAAAACAATACAGCTGTGAAGGGAGTGAAACATTCAACAACATCTTTTTAGAAAAGAAAGGTATACAGGGATACAACAAATACGTTAACATGGGAAGATTGTTGATTCAGGGAGCAATCCGATTGCCATTATTTGGAGTCAGAAGGGAATTTATTTTCCCCCTTGTGAGACATTATCACAATAACCCTGATGAAGAAACTAGAGCCATTGTGAAATGCGTAGACTGGAAATTCGAGCAAGACTGAGAGACCTCAGTACACAGGGACACTAGCTTAGGAACAAGCAGGGTGCCGTGATGTTATCACTGACGACATTTTGGGAGGCATGGCCTAAACACAGTGGGAGATACCAGCATCTAGTGAGTGGAGGACAAGCATGAGAGACGCCAGCAGACTCACACCGGACCCCCAGATAACAACCCTGACTGCTGCGGGATCTGCATCTTTTTTTCTACATGCTTTAAAGACCAGGGAATCCGTGCATTTAATTCCTCCTCTCTGTTTTATATGTATGTAGCCTTGGGTAGTTTGGGGATATTATTCTGTCCTCCTCCTGGCAGTAATACCTAGTAAGGGCCGGTTTGCCAGGAGCAATCATGGGTTTTCCCCACACATGCAGTGCGTCAGTGAAGGTAGTGTCATAAGGCCTTGTGTCCAATTAGAGACACAGGGGTGGTGCTTACTGGAGCTGCACTTACTGCATTGTACTTCCTGATTTAGCCAGTTGGTCTCTACCTTTGAGAGAGACAGGCTCACCCATATAAACTGTCAGGGCACTGGCAGGCTTGAGGCCCTCCCTCCGGGGAAAGAGGTGGGGAACCATACCTTCTATCCCACAAGGGGATAGGGAAAGAGCAAGGACCACTCTCGGTGCCCTTTGCTGGGAGTAGGATCCAGGGACATCCTGAGGGTGGATACCCTAACAACTGACTGTTGTAATCTGTGACTGCTGAATCAAGGAAGACCAAATAAAGATCCTGTGTTTTTACCTATACCTTCCTGGCCTAAGACTGAAGTCTATTAGGAGGAGAGGGACGAGAGTTCTTTTGCAGAGACTTCACCCTACACATCTGGGGGCTGCACAAGATGGAGGCGCTGCACCTTTGAATAGAATTTGGGCGAGACCCCAGAAGCCTGCCCTGTTATTCCCCTTTACCATCATGCGGGAGACTCAGGGCCCCCTGTTACCAGCAGGTATGCACCACACAGTATACTTCCATGCAGAAGGAGCTGCAAGAGGAAAGAGAAGATCTACCACAAGATTCCCTAGGAAGCAAGAGCGCGGATAGAAAATCTATTGACCATGTAACCAGAGTAGCATTTCCCCTAGGAGACCTATGTGATATTTGGGTGGGGGAAACAGGGTTACATGTATTAAGTTAATTGTTATCAGTATTCCACTATATATGTTCTATTTCTTCATATTCACATTTATGGAGTGATTCCCACATCTGAGTGCTGAGAATTATCCCTTAAATAACATAGGATCACACATCACTATTTCTACAGTGTGAGTGCTACAGTATAGAGTGTTATATTCAAATAGTCATATCCAGTCTTATTGGTATCCTTTTATTATACACTATACCAATTTCCTGTTTATTTGTTGTATTTCATACTGTGGACATCTTGGCCTGGAGGAACAGGATATCCTCCGTGACAAAGAGCCAGCATGCTCACTCGGATGGAGGGCTGCAAGACAGAAGGTAATGTCTAGGAAGCAGTGCTTCCTGGGATCGGCCTAGACCTTGCCCCTTAGGCCCCAGCTAGGCCCTGAGCCACCCCAGTGAGTGTTGCAGGTAAGGCCCCAAATAGGGACTCTTCCCCTTTAGCACCGTAGTAGTGCTATTGCACCGGTGTCCGGATGCACAAGCGGTGCTCTGTGGCCTGGGACCAGGCCACAGACGCCATAGACATTTTGTGGGACCCTCCGGCTGGATCTCACACAGCAAGGAGGATCCAGACCCCTATAGGAGAGAGAGGATTTGTGTTGGAGGCCCTGCTACGTGAGACCCGCTACAACCCATTGTGACAAGCAGCACCTGGGCACTGGAGTACCCAGGCAGGTACCCAACATGCACCTACATCCACAGGGGGTAGTGCTACCTCACACTTGGGTGGGAATTGCTGGGACAGGATGCCAGGTGTTATTGGTGCCACGGCACCGGGGAACCACTCTGTGTTGCGGTTACTATACTGTTGGTACCTATGTATTGTTTATATGTGTGTTTATTATTGTGTGCAGTAAAGATTAGTTATATACATATGTATTGTTTGCTACTGTTTATTGGTTCCTGTGAGGGGTTATCCCGCTAACGCTGGGATCCCTCATTGGTGGAGGTGCTGCACACAAAGAGAAAGAGCTCACCCCAGGCTCCCAGAGGTGGAGGCTGAGGCCTCCTGTGAGCAACAGGTTCAACCGCACGCGTAGATGCCCGCGTAGTTCCCTTAGGCATAGGGAAGGGGGCGGTACATAACTATGTAACAAAACAGAGCAGGTTGTGCCGTTTTTTTACAGCCTTATCGTATGTAGGCAAATGGAGTGATGGTTAAAGCAAAATATTTGGTTGATTTGATGTATAGAGTATGGAAATTAAGAAAGTTTTTGCTGGCAAGTGTTCCCTCTTTTCTTAGTGCTCCCGGTATATTTTAGAACATGAAGAAAGAAGAGAGCAGCATACACTTCGGGGTTATTTTCTAAAGTCTCCCAGCTGCAAAACGTGGGTAAAACCAGTGTACAAACATGGCACAAGATTTACCATTGATTTCAATTGGATACTTTTTCATTGATGAATACAGTGTTTGGTCTCTATAATGTCCTGCTCAAAACTCAATGATCTCAGTAGTGTAGGGTGGAGTTACAGAGAACATAACTCACCTACGTTTCATCATATAATATCTATCATTTAACTTTAAAAAAAAATTTTAAATACTTTTAGGTGTTTGATTTAGCACGAGTCACACGGAATATATCCCTTAAATATGCCCCAGCCATTTTTTTTGCCATTTCTTTAACAGGTTAAGATTAAGTGTTCTAGACAAAATCTGCACAATATAATTTTTTTTTTATAGTGTGTCGGTTTTGTCAGCTGTATCTTTTTATAGTATCATTTATGTCAAAAATATTATATGAGTAGTGTTAAAAAATAAGTAATTCCATCCAGTCTTTAAGATATTTGCAATTTATGGTTACCTGTGTAAATTGAATCTGTTTTACCGCTTTCCCTTTTTCACCCTTATTAAATACATATTTTGAAGAACCATACCAAAGAGATCCCCTCTAATACTCCATACACTAGTATATTTACTGGGAATAAAAAACGTAATTTGGTCTTCTGTGTCCAGAACTCCTTATTGCACATGTTTTTCAAGTTATAAAATTCACTAAATATATATCTGTGTAATACCAAAGCACTTCAGAAACCCATTGAAGGGTTCTTAACCTAGAATCATGTTTCTTCATATGGGTTGCTGCACTTAAAAATCCAACTTCTTATGTGAATTAAAAATGTGAAGAGGAACGCTGTTCCCTTGCCATTTTAGTGAGTGGTATCTCTTGTTTTCCAAAGGCACATGCATACATTTATGCGTTTCTCTGTGGTTGGCTCCAAGATTTGTTTTGGATGAAGTGTTTTAGCTAATTTTGAAGCATCAAGAGGCTTGATTATAGTGTGTGCAGCATATGAACGTTGTATTGCTGCATTGCACAAACGTAATAGGATGGAAAAATACACTGAGGGATTTATTCTTAGTTAGTGACTCAACTTGTTTTTACAGCCAACAAGGTATTTTACCTTGAAAGAAAGATTTTTTTTTTTGATATTACGTCCAATGACTAAATGGTGTTGCTCTATAAAATGAAGGTGATTGCAGATTATGAAGAAAGGGAAAGACGCAGTCAATCTCTGTTCATATCTTCCACCCCATTGGAAGGGTTATATTAGGAGACTGACAGAGCTGCAGAATCCTTAATTGATAACATTATCTATCATAATCTGGTGCCACCTGGCAGATTTTATTGATGAAGGGCAGACATTCATTTATTTAACAAACGCAATGCACTGAAAAAAAGGAATTGTTCCTATTTGATGGTAAATGTCCTTGACACTGCTTCTTGTGTCATAATAAACCTGTAGTCTCACATCCTTATTAGTAACCAACACTCACTTGGCTCTATTGGGGCCTTTTTATCAAGGTCCACCAGTTAAAATAAACTGCTGCATAAAACTGCATCAGATTTATCAAAGGGAAAATGTTCCCTTGCTTCCAATGTCATTTATTTTCTTTGTAAACCAGGGGCTGTTTTGTGTTTCTTCTTTACCACAGCATTGCAGTCCGGAGACTTTGATATGTAGAGCACTATTAATCAACGCAAAGAAAAGTTTGCTTTGATGCACTGCCCAATTTTCTGCAGGCAGTGGCGTGAAATGTAAGAAGCTAGTTAGCCAGGGTAGTTTGTGTCATCTCAGACCGCACAGAAAAGAAAGAGATGAACATTGATGTGCAGAGATGAAGAATTGAATACATCCAATTTTAATATTTCACAAACCATAAGCTGACACACGTGGGACAAAATTGGAACATGATTAGATACTGATACAAGGAGGCACGGGGTAATTTGCATATGTCGAGGGCAATAATTACTAAGCAATGCTACTCCGTAAGACACCTTCCAGTACCAGGTGTTTTATGGAACAGGATTGCTTAGTAATTATGACTATGAGTATTTTTTTCTCAGTTTTTAAAGGAGAAACAATGTCTACTCTGTATTGAATTTTGACCAATGATAAGTGGGATCACCCACAGCCTTGAAAGTATTATATACTGTAATATGGACGGATATAATGGGTGAGAAGCTTATTCAACAAATGTTTGCTAACTGGGGACAGGATTAACATGTGAACCTTTTTAAACTCCGATGAAGGTAAACCTTTTTTAATAGGTACACACCGAACAGATGGGGGACTCCGATCGTGGGTGAGAGACGCTGATGGGGGAGAACGGTACATGTGTACTTGCACGCCGAGCAGTTGATCCGGGAGGAGGGTTGAAGTGCGCCCAAAGTCACTTCTTGCTTACATACCAGCGGGGAAAGTGTGAGTTTTTTTTCCTTTCCCCTCTGTGTTGTTTTTTACTTTCAGTAAAATGTTAATGCACTATACCCTTTGCTTTTGTGTCTTCTTCTTCATATGAGGACAACAAGGAGTCCACGAACCAGAGGATCCCTGCATATGGAGTGACAGTATTATGTGTTTTCAGTGTTAATCTTTCACTGGATTTATTTGCACATTTCACTGTATGTTTTGGTCACTTTGCGCCACGAGCACTTTTTGGTTTAGTTTTGTTAGAGTTGCAGTTTGGTGAAACCGCTGGTGTTCAGGCAGCAGCTTGACTATATCATATTATCTGTTGCGCTTTATTTTTTGCTTCACTGACCTCACCTTTTTAATAGGTAGACTATTAAACTATGTCTTCTATGTGCTTAGCAATGATAATGTTTGGAGATCATCATTATAACTGTTACAGAGCCACAATAAATGAAAAGCTGACCCTTACCAGTTACCACTCTGAGTAATGCAAGGGTCACTATTTGTTACTTGGGAGTTTCTGCAGCTTCAAATAGTATTTTTCTTTGAATGAAATAAAAAAAAGAGTAAAGAAACAAACAGTTCTTAAATTGCTCCCCTGGCTCCACCGGCCCAACTGCAATATACCCCTGAGGGGAAGGGAGACATAAATATGCATCCGTAAATTGGTTGCTCATCAAAGATCTGGCTCTGGGAGTGGAACACAGCGGTGTCCGAAGTGATGAGGGCCACATGAAACCACTTTCCTTAAAATTGAATAAGAGATTGAGAGATGTTGCATGAGAAATAGAAATATCTTATTGTGTGTACTGGGAGACGCCACTTGCTCATGTCTACCTTTGATATATTTTCTTGTATTGGGCCATATGTTATGGAAACAGATTGCGATTATCTGCAAACCTCACCATTTTTGCTTTCTTCTTGAGAAAACATAAAACGTGGCTTAGATGAAAAATATCATTCTTGCTGATGTCACAGTATTTTCTAGAATTCCCTAGGCACCATCCTGCAAAGAACAGTCATAAAGTGACTCATACTGTAGTTAAAGAAAACTGTTGTCTATAGCCAGGCTCAATGCTGGCTTGATAACTTGCGAGTACAGGGAAAAATACCATGCATTAACTAATGAGAAGAAATTAAAAAGCTCACTGGAATATGTATTTCTGAACAGTGCATTCCATGTTGTGATACTTCTTCTAGTTCTGCGTTCTGTAGCATAGATGCAGCCCCTAGGTCCAAAATAAAAAGATGAGTTACATATTTAGTTGCCTATGCACTAAAGTGAGATAAAAAAAAAAAATCGCCAATGTTTTTAAATCGCCATTTTTGACAGCGCTGCTATCACGGTATGCAGAAAGCCCAGAATACCAGTGATAGCACCATTTGCAAAAATAGCTACTGTAGTAGCCAGCGACGAGATGATCGCACCTCTGGAAAGGGCTCACCTGGCGAGTTCTATCTGCTGCAGAGAGCCGCCTCTCCCTGTGCAAATCTCGCCCAAAATTAAAGTTTTTAAATTAACATTTTATCTAGTGCAGATGAGCAGGGGGTCGCCGGAGCAGAACCGCGTTCATTTGATGTTCAGGGGCCCCCTGCTTTCTGAGATACAGGCCCTGTTGTGGGGTGCGGGAATCTCCTATGCATCTGATTCCCACGGTCACGTTACGCGGGACATTTACATGCATAGGAGATACTGGCACACCATAATGGGGCCTGTATCTCGGGAAGCAGGGGTCCCCGGACCTTCAATCAGCAAGGTTCTGCTCCGGAGACCCCCTGCTCATCTACACTAGTATTAAAATTTATATTAAAATATCTAATAACCACCAATACACAACCCACCCCCTGTGCCCCCACATAAACCCATTATTTATTTATTTTAACACAGCCAAGAAAGAAAGCACAGGAGCGCACCAAGGAAAGGATAAGGTATATTTAGATAAAAACAACAACAATAATAGTAACTTACATGTAAGTAAGTGTTAGTTCGTTTGCAGGTCAAGTGGTCTCCCCATCACATCGGCTTTGCAGTAAATAAGGTAAGGGGCAGGATGAAGTTTCCTATGCAGCAGTCCCGCGTGCTGGGAGGGAGTCTGTGACATTCACTGTTGCATTACTTCCGTATTCTTGCGGATGTAAATATAGTGCGAGTATACATATATGGAAAAAGGCCCCTTACTCTCGATCACAAAAGCCGTCTAGTATGCGGAGTCACGACCGGAACAGATACCCTTGAGTGTAGGCTAGCCACCAAATGATAGGTTGGCTAGTTACACACTTCGCGACATGTTTCGTATATCTAGTATACTTCATCAGGCAATAACTTGGGCACCCGCTGGAGGCCTTTCTTATATGTCCGCCAAGCTTTACTATTGGTTGTTTGTTTTAGGAAACAAACCAATGGTAGAAGTAAGGAGATTGAATATGTTAATCCATGACGGCCCCAATTTACGTCACAATAGAGACAGCTATATCGATAAAGGGATATTAACCCCTTGTCGATCGATAGTACTATTGATACCTGTATAGTGAATTCAAATTATGCTGTATGGTATGGCATAGTTGAATAATGCCATATCAATCAGGAACAGACATAAAGTGATTCTCCCGCGGGCACCACAAAGTTAATAAGTGTACTGTACATATAATAAAAAAATAAATATAAAAATACAATATCATATACAATACTATGAACAATAATGCAAAAATCACATTTAGGGACAAACATGCAAACATCTTAAATTATATACATATAAACATACACATATAATAAGAACACAAAAATGATGTCATGACAAAAAGGGAAAAGTTAAGAGAGGTAAATAGGGAAAAGGTATGACGAAGGGGGGGAAAGGAACCACCCAAAATACAGATTGATAAAAAGATCAGTAAACAAATTTGAAATTAAATGGCAGACTCTTCTACATATATGTGCTGCGGTAGTTACTTCAAAAAGGGAGTCAGTTCTACATAGTCATTCAACCCCCCAGGGTATTTGGTTTGGGGGGGGGTGAATATCCAGAACTGCTCCCTTCTCGCATGTAGAGAACTCCTGTGGTGTTACATCCATGGACATCTCTAAAATGAGATAGGAGATGTATAAGCGGTTTGGATGAAGCTAACAATTTTGGAATATTAACAATTTTCCTAAGGTGTTTCATAATGTGCAGTTTTAAATGGCGCTTGGTGCGGCCTACATATTGTAGACCGCATCCACATTGTAATATATATATTACATACATTGTTAAACAATCAATGTAATTGTTTATTTCATATTTGGAGTCCGTAATTTTGAATGTAAAATAGTTTTGTGTTAACATTTTAGGACAGATTTTACACCTATTGCATCTGTGGTTCCTTTTTAAGCCTAGCACATCTCTAAGGTCCTTGTTCTTGGTTGAAATAGTATCTTTAAGGAGACTTGGAGCCAAGATAGTTTTCAAATGATTTGATTTAGTGAAGACTATGGGTGGTTCACTTCGCAAGAAACTTGGACAATATCGGATCCATATGTAAAATATGCCAATGTTTGGTCAAAATGAGCTTAATATTCTTGTGCGAACTATTAAATTTGGTAACAAATACGGTGTCTCTCTCTTGTTACGTAGTTTATTAGTTTGGGAGGTAAAAGGGACAACGATTGACATAGCAGAATTACTGGTTACTGTGTTTTCCAATGATAAAATTGATGGATCAGAATTCCTATTTAAATTGATAATTTTATCTTTTTTATTTTTGTTTGTTTTGTGTTTTAATTTTTTCCTATCAAAACAAACAAAAATAAACCACAGGAGTTCGCTCCATGGCTATTGAACATATTGTGATTAATATTAGAGCTGGTGATAGAGACCACCGGAGGACTCAGTCTGAGCCTCTGATTGAGCTACTTATGCTGAAGCAGGGACTGATTGAGCCACCTGTGCTGAAGCAGGGATATCCTGAAAACCTGGCCTGTTGGGGGGTTGATGACTAGAGTTGAGCACCTCTGTTTTACTTAACGTCTCCTTTTCGACATCAGGCAACTAATATTGTTAAACTCTTTTTTTCAAAGTTAGTTTGTAAAGTTAGTTGCCTTAAACTTGTGAGATGTTTAAACTTCAGTAAACCTACCTTTTCGTGTGATGTGCTTTTTCGTGGGGAAAGGCCTAAAATCTCTCACTACAAGTAATGTGCACCCCCCACTCTTCTCCTAATTTGCCCTCTGGTAGGGGGCAGTTTGGAAAGAATTGAATGTCAATTTACGGGGTCCCATTACCCCTTCCCACAAATTTAAATTTTCAGTGGATCCAAAGAATGAAATGTTTGATTCAAGCATGATACACTTTCAGGAAACCAGTTACAATGTTAAACGTTTTACCCTGTTCCTATTGCCTGTATACCAAACATAAAAATGTGCAAGCTATAGTCTGTACTATGGTTTTGTCAAGTATTTTTCTCATACAAATTACAGTATACACTAAACTGATTTACCCATTAGCAATTCTTTACACCCTCTGCCTTATTATTTTTTTTATTCAGTTTCCATTCATTTCTGTCCTTGTGTAATGTTTCTAAGAAGGATTATCATATTCTTATTTATTCCTCCACAGCTCTCTGATCTGATTCCAAAGCGTAATATTGATATGTGTTGATTGATAGAATTCTGCACCTCAATTTTGAAGCTTCTGAGATCTCCGAGCACAATATTTCTGCAATACTGCTATAAATCTAATTTGCCAGTCTCTGTGGGTGTCCCCTCACTACAGCCATGCTAAATGAAAACAAATGAGGAGCCCTGATAGGCGCCACTTACAGATTTCAATAAACAAACTATATTCATTGCTAATATTACTCCTTCCCCAAAATTTGAGGGAACCAGTTTTCTCCTCTTGTGTTCATATGTCAAGCTGTCAAGTCATTATCTAGCTTCAGCCGTTTTTTTTTTCTGATTGTACTCTGTGACAACACTGGCTGATTCTGATTGTCTACACAGATGTAGCTGCAAATGTTTACACTTTTGAAATAAGATTAAATAGATTGCCTGGGCAGAGAAAAAACACCAGATTTATAAAATACTGTTAACCCATTTCATGCTGGGGAAATATGTTACTTGTCAAAAAGAAATTCTGTGCAGAGTTAACAATATACAATGGGAGTTCTGCATGAAGCTCCAAAAGGACTAATTGGGGGTAATTCAATATAAATGGCTGTAAGAACGGCTCAGTGAGTAAAGGTGCTGGCTTACTACAGGGTAACGTACTACTGTTACTGGGGTTTTTTGTTTGCCTTCCTCTGGATCAATAAGTAAGTATAGATATAGGATAAAGTATGTTGTCTAAATTTAGAATAGGTTGAACATGATGGACGTACGTCTTTCTTCAACCTCATCTACTATGTGACTATGTAACTTGGATCAATTCCCATTGTCAGCTCCGTGTGGCCTTGGGCAAGTCACTTTATCTCCCTGTGCCACAGACACCAAAATCATAGATTGTAATCTCATCTGGGCAGGGACTGTCTATAAAATCCTATGTGCTGCGTACCACGCACAATCGTATACTGTAATTGTGAAGCACTTTGAGTCCCGTTGGGAGAAAAGTGCTACATGAAATAAAGTTATTATTAAAGTGTGATTGTGTTGATTTGGCATTTTCACACTGTATTGAATTAGCCCTATTTTGTCTAACTTTTTTTAGCTATTATTTTTGTGTCTTTGAAGTGATACCGCTCTCATGCAGGTGTTAACACCAGTTTAATATGACCACCACTAACTGATGCTAAGACCAAGAGATACATACAATTATATTATTGTTTCAAGTAAGAACACAAAAATAATTAAGACTGATTTACGGCCTTGAGAGGTGTTCAGATATCTCCAGCTAAAACATTTTATCACAACAAAGCACACTAGCACATCACCGGCTGTTGAAACATATTTCGAAATGCTATATCCCTCAAGATATTTGGGCAAGGGTTTAATCTCAACCATTTATAAGCTACTGCTAGATGTGGATTTTTCTATAAAGACTGTCTGTATGCAGCGATGGGAAGAGGAGATAGGGGAAATCCTGGAGGTCAAGGTATGGTCCGATATATTTGAGGCGGCAGCTTCCAGCTCCATATGTACGACCATAAAAGAAAATGCGTATAAGATGTTGTGTCGCTGGTACCTTACACCAACAAGACTACATACTATCAATAATAGTGTGTCTCCCCTATGTTTCCGAGGGTGTGGGAAGAGAGGATCCCTCTTACATGTTTGGTGGTCCTGTCCAGTTCTGACCCCCCTGTGGCGGCAAGTATTTGACCTTATCAATTCCCTTGGAGACACACGGATGGTCCCTGACCCATGGCTGGCCCTATTAGGCAGACCCCCTCCCAACGTTCCCAGGCACAGATACAAACTAACGCTGCATATCTTGCTGGCCACAAGAGGTTCCATAGCGGTGTGTTGGAATAAACAGACTACAGTAGCTCAGGATTAATATCCATCAAACGCAGGATATGGCATAGCCTGAAAATGGAGCGTATCACGGCATATCTAAGAGAGACATCCCATAAATGTGGGTGTGGGAGCCATGGTTGTCACAAGAGGGTGGCATGGGGCTTGACCCAGAGCTAGCAATGCTGTAAACACTGTTCTGATACCACAGAAGGCCCTAAACCGAGAGAAGATTTAGGAGATAGGAATAGGACGGGACGCTGAGATGTAATTATGAGAATACTGCAATAATTTCACCTCTCCCCCCACCCTCTCCCAACGTTAGTTGTTGTGTTTGATCCCCTATGGTTGTCCCCCTACCCCTGCCCCATCCCGTGAGTGACTGACGTATGCGATTTTTGTACAACACACCAAATATAAATGTTCAGTAAGGTGAGCTACCTATATGAATAAACGAATGTCGATGTACTGCACCGACACACTTTATTCGAGCAAATACCCGGTATGTACCTGGCAGATACCTGGAATGCGCCGCTCCTCACCTCTGACAAGCCCCGTTGCATTTGCCTTCCCAGCCTGGGTTCATGCCTGGCTGATGGGCGGCTGATCTGTTAAATGATAATGATTAGGATTTAATAGGCTGCAATGCTTCGCGTGTCTACCAGATGGCATAAATTCATGAATTGTAATGCAGTTTTTATATATATATACTGTGCAGTATTGCAGCCTGTGGGAATAAAATGCTTCAATCCCTGCTTGGAAAATAACTCAATGCACTCGGGCAGAAAACAGTCACAAACCTCAATACACCCGGGTATACCCGAATTCGTGGGACTAGCCAAGCTCGAATAAAGTGTGTCGCCAGTGTACTGTAATGTGTAACAATTTCCCCTAGCCTTTTTCCATTCTGTACCCCAATTTAACAATAAAAATCTATGTTTAAAAAAAAAAAAATAATAATAAAGACAGCTCAATGGAGAACAAGGGTAAGTAAATAGAGATCTTTTTTGGAATATTCAACATTAAAAACTCACATCGAGATGAAATTGCCCACTTATGCTGATGCACAACGTTCTTCGGCTTTGCATCACAAAGTACCACCAGCTCCTTCCTGCCTCTACGTCTGTGAGAGGAAAATCTCTGCAGCACAGGTCGTATCCTTGTTGTATCCCAATATCCGTGTGTGCCCAAAAATGGCATCCAGACATTGTGACGCTATTGTGACATGCAATCAACCAAACGCTACACATTTTGGGAAATATCGCTTTTTCAGGGTTTTTGGGGTCTGTGATCAGAAATTCAAGGGCCTCTTATAAAGCCCCAATCAAGAGATCAAATGGCCCTTACTATCACTATAAAATCAATTAGTTTCCATCTGTAATTATGTAATCATTATTTATATTAGTGCATTGCATGTAGTAAAAAATATATATTTCACTAATAACTAGAGATGAGTGAGACCAGATTCTTAAGATCTGGACCCTCTGCCATTCCTGGAACTTCTGGAATCCGAGCATAATTTATTCGGAGGCTTAGATCCACATGCTGGGACAGAAAATGGGGCACAACCTCATTTTCGTTTCTTGCTCGGCTCAGATCTTAACTCAAGGTATATCCCCCAGTAAGTATAAAAACCCCTCCTCCCTTCCACTGCCACCAGTTGATGTCAGTGTTGGCAGGGTAAGGGAGGATGGCAGTGTGTGCAGTGCAGAGGCTGACAGATATATATTTGTATACCACCAGTGACGTATAGAATACAATTTTATATAATAGTTACTTAGTCCAAAGCCCCCTTTTCACAGCAAATGGCTTAGGCTACGGCCCCGCTGCCTGCACTGCACGCGCGTCTGCGATGCTGGCGGCGCGTGCGGCCGAGTCCCCCGCTCTGCAGTGAGCTGCAAGGGGAAAGACAGGGAGGGGCGTGATGGGGGAGTGATGGGGGCACGGCCTAGAGCTCCGTTGCGACTCTATATCTCAATTTTCTTGAGAGCAGGAGTTTCTGTCAGCGCAGCGCGACGCCACCCCCTCGCAGCAGGCCCGGACCCATTGAGGGGAGGCTCTTATCCCTGCAGGGTCCACCACAGCGGGCACCGCAGTAGCCAGTGGGGACCTGGCCTTAGGCATAGAGAATGAGATGGCACCATCTGACCTGTCATTCTGTCAATCAGTTTGAGTCGTTGTTTTAACACCCTTATCTGAAAGTTATTTAGGTTTTTTAGTGATACCACCATCAGATCTGTCTAAGCTCTCCCTACCACTATGCAGTACACAGGTTGAAACACCATCCTTCATGCACTGTCTCCAACATACAGATGTACAGTATTGTAGCCGACGCTACTGCTCCCACTGATGCATTGCAGCGGGACACTCCAAACACACACTCCAGACACCACTATATTTCCATTAGCAGCGTGTGAAAAAGGGACCGGGCTAGCATGCCAGCGCGTGCAATAATGACTGCTACAGTACATCTGTGACACGTGATTTACAACGGTCTTATTAAATAGTCTCCTTTATTTTTCTTTACCTCGTGCTGCTCTTTTGCAGATAATGGAAACAGACATAAACCAAATGATTATTTACTATCATTATTTTTGCTAAATATATTGTAAATAAAATAAATACTTACAGAGGAATTAAAAAAAAAAACTGAACAAAATGGTTTACTCTCACCATTAACTAAATGGCAAATTATCCACAAGCAGTGCTTAGTTCATAGCCTCATAACACTACTAGTAGAGTTGCTGACAATAGGGGTGAGCCAGGACAAGAGAGGGGGTGCAAGAGAGGGAGGGAGTGAATTCCTGCTGTAAAGTGCTACGTATGTTGATGGTACTTACAAATAAAGATATAAATATGTAGCCGAACACCCTGCTTACCTTCGGTGTGGGTGGGGGAGCTGCCGGCTTGTCCCGGTGCCACAGGAGAGGCGGGTGGACCCGGAGTAGGTGCGGGGAGGCATCGGGCAGACCGGGGGAGCCCCGGAGCTCTGCGACACAGGTGGCGGCCATCTTTAATTCTCACACATGCACAGAAGGTATCCCACACATGCGCCGTGCCGCAGAGTTGCGGCAGCCTTCTTGCCCATGGCTCCGCAAGGGGACTACATGTCCCAGGAGCCTTAGGGGCAGAGCAGGAGATAGAGTGTGGCTGCCATTACAGGCAGACTCTGTACAGGACTCCAAGTCCCAGTAGCCCCTGTGGCTTCTCACCACATTGGCCAATGCAGCCAATAGGGCTGCAGGATTATGATTCCCGGAGGCACCAGAGAGATACATTTGGCACACTTAGAGGAGCACGCCAGTCGGCGCAGGGACAGCAAGGGGTAAGTTAGTGTCTGGGTAAGGTGGCTCCCAGACTAGGCCAGAGTTCCCCCCAGGGCCCAGCAAGGCCCTGACTCACCTCAGCTTGTGGATGCTGCAGGGACAGCCCGTAGATAGGGACTCATCCCCAGTAGCATTCAGCTAGGTATCATTAGCACGCCGGTGACGAACACCATGCACCAACGAATGTGACCATCCCAGGCTCCCAGTGGTGCAGGATCAGGCCTCCTGTATGCCAGACAGGTATGCAGCATGCGTGGTTCCCTTACACATGGGGAAAGGGAGCTACACATACATACTTGCTTACCTTGAAAAAGGTCGAGCACAGCGAAAAATACACATTTTGATTTGAAAATGTGATTATTTAATAGGCATAACAGCCACGAAAATTGAACAAACACAGTAGGTCCTCTGATGCGTTTCTCACCGTAGAGTGACTCTTTGATAAAGTGCCTCTATGCGAGAAACATGTCAGAAGACCTACAGTACTTTGTTTGTTCAATTTTTGTGACTGGTATGCCTATTAAATAATCAAATTTTACCTGCCTCCAAGCCTTTGTATTTTTTTGCTGTGCTGAACCTTTTTTAACCAATATATTTCTATGCAGATAATACACAGATATATCTATTGAACCCAACCCTCACACCTGCAATCAAGTTGCATGTCTCTGATTGAGTCCTGGGTATTTCCTCATGGTTGATGCTCTGCTGCCTTAAACTTAATATGTCTAAAAACTGAGCCGCTCATTTCCCCCTAAACCTGGCCTAAATGCCCCACTTTCCATCACAGTAAACGGTACTACCATTCCTCATGTTGCCAAAGCACATTGCCTAGGAGTGCCATTTAACTCCTCCCTTTCCTTCTCATTTACAGCATGGCTAAAATTTGTCTATAATAATGCCAAGACTGCCCTTCATGCCTTTATTCTCTCCCGTTAATATTTTTTGTGACGTACTGCTAATAGGCCTCCATGCCTCACAACTTTCTCCTTTGCAATCTATCCAAAATAATACTGTTAGAATAGTTTCACATTCTCCCAAAACAGTCTCTGCTCATCTCCTCCATAAGTCCCATACAAAATTCAGATCACCTACAAAGTTCTCCTCCTGACCTTCAAGGCTCTTTGTCATCTGCTCCTCCCTCCCATATCAGCTTTGATCTCTTGTTGTGCCCCTGCTCGTCCTGTGCTCTACCCATAACTGTCTCCTTTCTACCCCTTTCATCTCTACTGCTCTCTCTTGCCTTCAACCTTTTTCTTTCACTGCGCCCTTACCAGTGGAACTCCCTTACACTCAGTATACGACAACCGCCTTCTCTCTCCAGCTTTGAGTCAAATCTTAAAACTCACCTAAATTAAGCATTTCAATAGCCTAGACATGTGGCTACTTTTCCACACCCACAGTTACTCCTACCAACCATTGTGGCCAAGCATTGCCATGTATTGAGCTTATTCCATCACTTGGTGTGTCTGTAAGTCTACTAAGATACCATTTAGATTGTAAACTCTCTGTGGCAGTGCTTACCTATCCTATTGTCTCATTTTGTTTGTTGCACTTATTGTATTATAATTCCTTAAACTGTATTGTCTCTTTTGTAAAGCGCTGAGTACACTGTTGGAACTATATAAATAAAGATATACATACATATATACATGCAAGAGTCTATAGCTTTATAGCCCAGAATCATATAAGATGTGGCTATTAAATAAATCTAACCACTTAATTGAGGATACCCAGCAATAGAGATTCAGTTTAATTAAAAGCATTTTTTTTTCAATATTTTAAACACGGCAAAATAAACTTAAGGAGTCACAAGGTGTCTTCTAGAACAGGAAGGTGTTTTATGGAGTTGCATTGCTTAATTATTATTAATTAGATTGTAAGCTCTTTGAGTTAGACATTTATTGCACCTATAATATTAACATAAACAGTAAGCACTATACAGAAATTGATTTGGTAAATGTTCGCAACAGAAAAATGATGCAACTTGCAGTAGATTCGAATCTGCATAACACAGTCGCTTTTTATAAACAACCACCAATATTTACACTTATTCCTACTTGATAACACACCATAACAACTGCACAATGTGAAATTTGCTAAGGTACTTTCTACTGGTTAATATAACTTCTTGTATGGCTGGAAAAGGGCATTTATTGCAGTGCTATAAGCACCTACTGTAAAAGCACCCTTCTGCTGGTAAACTACCTACTCCATATTGTTGGCAACGCATCAAAAGACTATTTTCCACTAAAAATATATATTTCAAGCTTCTGCTTATCATAACCAGGGACTGAGGTATGTCTTACCATAGCTGTACACACAAGACTTATACATCTTGTTTAATTAAAAAAGGAAATAGTTCAATCCTTGTCCTGGCATTCTGAAACAGTCATCTCGCATAAGGAGATTTTTATGTCTCAGATAAAAATTGAAGAGCTGCAGAAGGTGTGCTCGTAGAAACTCCCATACTGTTCATTTGGAGAAACTGATGGAAGAAAATACAGCACAATCTATTTTTTATGGCTTTATTTTGAGCAATCCATACTGTAAAAATGCTTTTGAATGGCTCTTGAAATGCCAAATAAATCAATGGAAGAGGTAAGCCAAACAGAAAAAATTTAGATCAAGGTAACACTATGAGAAACGGCGAGGGGGAAAACAATCAAAATGGTAAATGAATGCATGGCCTAAGGAGCATTAGTTTTCAGAAAGATTGGCTTAAATGCACATATAACATGCAAATTCACTCATATCGTGTAGAAAGAGACAGGGAAATGTGATAAAAAGTGTTGCAGGTGGTAAATAATTTAGCATTTCACATTCAACACTGTTTTTACTGTTGGCTGTTTCTATCTTGAGTTTTGAAAAAGCAACTGATGATTCCCGATAAAGAAAAATACATGTTTGCTTTCTTTTTTTTTTATCACCCAGCCAGTTGAAAACAAAGTGACTTTGTGCCCACACAAAGAAAGACTAATATACGCTCGGTTGTGTTAGAATAGGAAACAGATTCGATGTCAGGAATTCCGCAGAAGAAATCAGAGGAGGAAGATAATGACATGGCAATGACATGGTGATGACAACCGCAGAATAAAAAAAGGAGGAGGGGGGGGGGGGACGTGAATAAAAAAAATATATATATATTATCATTCCTTTATTTTGACACACAACAGATCTTTTGTTGTGTCTTGTTTGATACCTTAAAAAAACTAACCACTTTCTTCCGCCAGTGAAAAGGAAGGCACACGTACAGTGTCACGCACACTGGATATGACAGCTTGTTTCTTTAGCTGTCATCTCAGAAGAGGCCGTCAGCTCCCAAGGGGTGGGGAGGCATGAAATGGAACGACACAACATAGAATGTGACTAAAGGTAACAATAGATCCTACAATATGCACTCAAAGCGGGAAAAAAATCATTGTAACTGAGATTCCAATATCCCTTAGGATTGGAATAGGTGTTGGATCGCCCACAAAAAAGTATCTGGGTAGGCTGTATAAATGTGTTCAATCAATAAAAACAGAAGAAAATAATAACACTTTATTCAATAATAGTAACAACGACGAAGGTGATATATATACAGTGAAATATATTTTAAATCCCCATTAGTTGGACGGCAAGAAGGCGCGTGGGAAATAAAGCGTGTTTGGCCACAATACATATACGGTATGTGCCAGCATGCTGATAGCCTTGTGTGCATGGATAGATCCAGATTACATTCACGGAGACCAGTTAGTCCAAAAGGTGAACCAGCTGTTGCTGTGTATAAACAAGGTCTCTGTCTATACACTGCATACACACCAAAGTATATACTCAATAGTAAATAGTGCCATGTGGTATATATTATAAAACTGCTGTTTGTGGGACATACCTAGATATCTATGATATGTCTCACAGCATGTCATGTGATCAAAATAATTCATGGAACAGCGTAAATAAATCCTGTTGCTACATATTTCATTTCTTGTATATGTGGTAAATGTATGTAAATGCCAATACAGCCATATAGAGCTAGGAAAAATATCAGTGAATTGCTTCATACACACAAAGCAGGATCTGATGGAATGCCAACAGAGTATCATAAGCATAGTAGCAGCAACAGCGACTATCATGACAGTAGCCATGATGTCTCGAAAAATCTATCAATAGTAGCCCATCAATGGCAGATGAAGCAAAAGCAACAAATTGCCACATACTGTATATCCAGATCTTGAACGACAAATACAAAGTATCAAAGTTGTAAATCAGACAGACTCAAGTGGTAATAACAACAGGCACCGCTATACGACCGTGTGCACGGATGTATCCGAAATCTGAAATCAAACAGCCTCACTCGTGGGCGTCATGGTCGTGACATCACCAAAACCCGATGCGCGTTTTTCGTGAAGAGGCCCACTTCTTCAGAGGGGAGGAGTCACGTATAGCTATACAGATGCTAGGTATACCCCCAGACGTAGGAGCGGCCACACATCTAAACGAATCAGAGTGTAGCTGCATGAAATAGGATACGCCCAGAGGTACTGAGCAGCCGGGTACTACAGCTAATAAGACAAAAATACAAAAAAGTATGGACTCAGAGATCGAATAAATCGAGGAAGAGATCTGGTAGTAAGGAGTGCATGGTATACAATCTATTCATTAATTTTAGACAGATATGTTAGATCGTGCCTGCTCCAGTAATTAGGTCAAAGCGCTGGTGTTATGACTAAAATTAGGCTGGAAAACATCTGAACATATACAGTATATGACAGGGGGCCACATCTGTTGCCTTCAATGCAAGATGTTATTACCAACGTATAGTAATTTCTTAATACATAGTAGTCTATTGTAGTGTCAGTTATTCAGGTAATAATTCAAGTATTAATAATTTTAATAGATTATTTAATACATTGTTTATTAATGTAATTAATTATTTATTTTGACTATATATATGTATATATATATATATATATATATATATATATATATATATATATATATATATATATATAACATAGGCACTAAGAAATATATATAGATCAAGGTATATCAAATTGTTATCCTCAATGTTTCACAGTTATGAGATTACCATGTATAGACCCAAGATGGCATTGTATATTGTGGGATGCTGTGAGACAGCCCCCGCAAAAAGGAATGTAATAGAAGAAAGAGGAGTTAGTTGGTACATATGTGTGTCCATATTACGATTCCTTTTCAGTATAGGACATTAGGTTAGGATCCCATTATGTATAGCCCCAGAAAGGGTGTTCATCATATTTCCGTAATCACGCATAGTCAGGTAATCTATCCATATGTCCGTACATATCATTCTTATGCATAGGTATATATGCATGTTGGACATACAGTATATTAGACATCGTCAATAGCGTGTAGTGCCGCATATGATGAACTGAATATCAAGCATACAGTAGTTACTTCCCATAAAAATGGATGGTGTATCCTATACAGTAGGCCAGATGTCATAATGTTATAGGGGACAGCTGTCCATGTATGCCATAGGTAGTCCCTCAAGTGAGTAGTCATGTGTAGCCCCCTTTCCTATGCCTAAAGGAAATGCGCGGGTGACTATGTGAGGCTTCTGTACCTGTATTCTCACAGAAGGCTTACGTCTCCACTCTGGGAGCCTTGGGTGAGCTGTATCTCTTATGCGTGCAGCGCCTCCACCTATGAGGGACCCCAGCGTTAGCGGGATAACCCCTCACAGTAACCAATACAACAGTAGTAAACAACACACTACTCAATATATAGAACTGAGCCTCTAGCCTCACGGCCAGGCCCTATATGCTCTCCTATAAACATCTGACTAACAAATCGTCACCGACATACGAGCACATATACCGGACCTACCAGCCAAGAATCCACCACTGGCCGGCCTGTGAAAGGGGACTGGTCCCTGTGTGACGTCAGCAGCTCGAGCCACAACTCTGTGTTTATCACCCTAACACAACTGCTTCCTTAATGCCATTTTTGCCAAAATTGATCATCATAGAGCCACCAGGCCATACCGCCAACATTTCTGTGCGTACAAACCCTACATATATAGATATTTAAACAAAAATGGGGCAACTTTTTGCCAATATTGGTCGTTAAAATTGAAAAAGCTTACAGCCAATTTTAAAACACCTTGGCGAATAGCCTTTTCTCAGTATCCTCCTGCCTAGCTTTTCCTTTCGTTACTAAACCTTGCTAAAGCCTCTTTTAAACGCAGCATGAACTACACAGAGATGAAAGACAAAAGTACACTGAGGTGAGTATAAACAGATTTGTATTGAAGTACAGGCAATACAATTCTCACTTACAAATGAGTAAAGACAGGCTGGCAGCAATCATAGTCCGCAAATGGAATGAGACCCATAGACCAAAAGTTAGGTGGTTGCCTGCACGTCCACCAAGCACATGCCACAAAAATATAGGAAACTCCAATGAACAGATGGCATGTGTGGAGAGACAGAAATAACGTCTCTGCTACCCAGAATTCCCTAAGTGTTTTGTACGAAAACGGTGCTTCATCAGAGGGATTTTTAACAAGGCAGCAAGGATAGTATTTCTACATATCTCGCCCCCCAAATCTTCTCTTTCACGTAAGATGACAAGTGCAAGCCCATGGGGCTGGTGACACAAAAATAAGAATCCTGAATACAAGCATTTTAAACTTTCCCAGTCTCACTCAGGCCCACTGTGGAATCCAACAGTGCAAATACTCCCATGCCTCCAGAGGCAGGCACACCCCTGCCGCTCACTTCAAGCAACACAGGGCGAGAACCAACCCTATAAGTGAATGTGTCGACCCCTTCCAGTCTGCTACTTAGCCAATTGGAGCTGTTCCGTCCCCAAATGAAAGAATGGCTGACAGCTACACACCATCCCTTTGTACCCCCGCAGGCCCCTTAGTTAGGGTCACCAGATGTCCTGGTGTGTGTGGGTGTTTATGCCTTACACAAAAAGCAAAGAAAACTCATCAGAACAAGCTTTATAAATGTAGATTGGCAGAAACACAAGGTAATCTAGGAAATTGATCTGGTTTTCAAAGATTTTGTCTGACTTTCCCTTTCTTACCGATGTTGCCAGATTTACTGTTTTTGGAGCCACGCAAAAGCATAGTGTGCGACTGCCTGTTGTGGCTGCCGTAGTACTCTGCAGTACGGATAGGTGGTGCTAGTGTTAATTGAAATGCAATGTAACCCACCCCTTATTCCCATATACTGCTTTAGGGCCTCATGCAGAGAGCAGCGCAAAAAGGAATCTCGCCATTTGCCGGCGAAAATGGAGCTTTAAACCGCCGGAAAAGGCAAGTTTAAAAAAAAAGCGCCATTTTTTTTTTTTTTTTTTAAATTCGCCGCGCGGCTGGAGAGTTTCTAATCTCTCCAGTTTTTTTTTCTGCCGTATGCAGAGAGCCGCGATCGCCATCTAGTGGCTGTTCGCGCCAAAAAAATGGCGTGATTTTCAACATTTTTCCTCTCCACCAAGCAGCTGGCGCTCCGCGGCCGGTGGAGGGGGAAAAAAAAAAGCCCGATTTTTTTCCCCACTAGTTTCAACAGCGCTCATAGCGCTGGTTGAAACTCTCCATATGCAGAAAGGCAGTTTTATGCCCTTTCTGCATATGGAGATAAAAAATTTCCCCCTCTCCAATTCTGAATAGCGCTGCTCTCTGCATGAGGCCCTTAATCTGAAACATGTGCGCGTTCTATGTAAAGTATATGGAAAGCATATGCATTTAGTTGAATTTGTGCGCAGGTGCATTTTACAGGTAATGTAACCCACCTGTTATTCTCATACATTGTTTCAATGGAAAAAAATCTTCAGATGACTCCTTAGCAGCTATTTACTTTATTAAAGTCCCTAGGGAAAAGTCTGTACAAAAGAGTTGTACCGCATTTATCAAAGGAACAACTACCACTGCTTTCAATTGGATTCCTTTCCTTTGATTAATCTGTTTTTTTTGCACTGATTTTGGCCTACTTTTGCAGCCAGGAGACTTTAGTAAAGAGACCCACTTATGGCCCATTCACTTTGGAAGTAAGCAAGCACCACTTAGCAAATATGGGCCTACATACCAAACGTCATCTTTTATGCTCTGCTGCAATGAATAGGTATTCCATCCTGTGTAGCATCTGTGTAAGATCTAAGTAATTTATTAATCAAGTTTCATAAACGACATAACTAAGACTTGTTCCCCCCCCCAGTGCACTAAAATGAAGAAAATCTATGTAATGAAAAAGTACAGATATAACTCATTATTATAACCCTTCATAACACTCCCCCAGCAGTGAGTAACCATTGTTAAGCAACTTGATGTACTGTATGAACATTAAATGTCACAAATGACTCTCAGAATGTAGTTTTAATTGCAGAATGGATATGAACAAGAACGAAAGTCTTTGAATACAGATAATAGTTACATTATGTTGTAGCTGTGACAATATCCTAGCTAAATTTACCATACACACATAATATTAGTTTGTGTTAGTGTATGAATTTTTTTTTTTTTTCAACATAAATTTTTATTTGACACGTACATAAATTGCATACAGAGCATATAACTGTATTACAGGTACAGCTTACAGTTGCTGACACTCTATTATGTGAATGAACATCTGATGACAGACAAACCGGGGAAACAGACAGACTCACAGCCCCCTAGTGAAAGAGGGGGGAGAGGGGAGGGGTGGGGTATTGTGGCGGGGGAGGGGGGTCTCCAGCCGTGGTTCCGCTTTCGTGTGCGTACCGGCTGGCTCTCTGCGTCTGGGGAAACAGGAAGCACTCCCTGTGTCCGGTCTGGCCCACACTCTAGAGGCTATTCTTCACTGGCCGCGTGTCTGATGAGGGCGGGGCCTAAAGCCCAGGTCCCCCCTACTAGCCGTATTTCAAGGGAGAACGCACTTACCGCAATCAATGCCAAATCGTGGCCCTCTCCACCCCCGGTATGTCTGTCTGGGCCAGCCAAGGTGTCCAGACTTTTAGATAATTTGCGCCAGTGTCGTTGACCAGACTCGTCAACTTTTCCATTTGGCATACTGACCAAATCCGATTCCGAATCTTAGTAATTAAAGGGATTTCATTTTGTTTCCAACGTGCTGCGATCTCTCCCCTGACCGCCATCGCAAAATGCGCTACTAATTTGTTCTCGCCTCGGGAGAGTCCTTTTTTGGGTCTGTTCAAAAGGAACAGACATGGATCCACCTGTATGGGTTTACCTAGGAGCTTGTGCAGCCAATCTGTAATTGATTCCCACACAGGAATGATCCTGGGGCAAGACCACAGCATGTGTAACAGGTCTGCCCGTTGTCCACACCGTCTCGGGCACAGCGGGGAGTAACCGGGCAGAAATTTAGCTAATTTTGTGGGGGTGTGGTACCATCGCATCATAACCTTATATGCGTTCTCCCTCAAGGTCGTGCACATGGAGCTTTTAGATGTTGCCTCAACTATCTTTGACCACTCCCCTACTTCCAGCGTCTCCCCCAGGTCATGTTCCCACCTTGTCATGTACCCTGTTTTGTTCGTCACTGTTGCGCCAGAACCGGTCACTTCCTTGTAAAGCTGCGGTGTAAGTCCCTTCGTGGATGTCCCTGATTGACAGAGCTTTTTGAAATTCGTCATGGGCGTATGTGGTTGCATCTTCTGGTAGAATGCTCTGATCTGGAGGTATCTAAAAAACTCGGCATTGGGGATCTTTTTGTCTGACTTAAGTATGTCGAATATTTGTATGCCTTGTCTACCCTCCAGATCTACTAGTCTGTTGATATTTCTATGTTTCCAGATTGGGAAGGCAGCATTGTTCAGGCCCGGAGCGAAAAGTGGGTTGTTCCATAGTGGGGTCATACCTGATGACTTGTGCGTCAAGCCACATTTGAGTCTGGTAGCCTCCCAGACAGAGAGCGACCTTTTTGGGAAGCCAAATCAGATGCCCCAGCTCCAAAGGGGAGCATAGTTCTTTTTCTAGAGCGACCCATCTTTTTGAGTCTGGGCTGGTGTGCCATTGCACAATCTGGCATAATTGTGCCGCCTTATAATATGACAACAAACAAGTCACCGCTAGACCCCCTGCCCCCGTTTGCCTGCGCATGATCTGCTTTCCCACCCGCGCCCTCTTCCCCCTCCAGATAAATTTATCTATCACAGATTGAAGCGAGAGGGTCTCCTTCAATCTCAATGGCACCGGAAGGGTTTGGTATAGATATAGAAGGCGCGGGAGCAGATTCATTTTGACGCAGTGAATCTTACCAATCCAAGAGATTTTACATGTGGCCCATTGCTTTATGTCCCCTCTCATAGTTTGCGTCAGTTTAGGGTAATTTGCTTGGTATAGTGTATTGTAGGACTTAGTGACATTGATGCCCAGATATTTAATGTGGTTCTGTTGCCAGTTAAAGTTAAAGTTTATAGACATCAATTTCTCTAAGTGCTTGAGGAGATTTATATTTAGAGCGTCTGATTTTGACTGGTTTATTTTGAATTCGGAGATTCTGTTGAATCTTCCCAATAGCTCGAATAGGTTCGGTAGAGAGGTAAGGGGTTTAGATATTGTCAGGAACACGTCATCCGCATACAGTGCCACCTATGCGACTGGTTTCCAATGTCAATACCCGTGATGTCTTTGCTATCGCGTATCTGAGCAGCCAATGGCTCCATACAGAGTGCAAAGAAGAGGGGGGAGAGCGGGCAGCCCTGCCTCGTTCCGCTCTTAATTTGGAAGGGATCTGAAGCAAACCCCTGGTGGGTAACCCTAGCCGATGGGTCCGAATATAGAGCCAATATCGCCTTTGTCAGTTTTTCGCCCATCCCAAATGCTCCAAGTGTGGCCTCAAGGTATGGCCAGTCTATCCTATCAATTGCTTTTTCTGCATCCAGACTGAGCGCCATTACCGGTATTGCTCGTGTATTGGCTATTTCTATCAGATCAATAATTCATCGGGTATTATCTGCTGATTGCCGCCCCGGGATAAACCCGACTTGATCTGGGTGCACCAGTCTGGGTAGGATGAGACCTAATCTATTGGCCAGGAGTTTGGCATAGATTTTCACATCCGAATTAATCAGGGAGATTGGTCTGTAGCTTTTACAGTCCAGTGGGTCTTTGCCCTGTTTTAGTATTACCGAGATGGACGCTTGGAGCATGTGCTGGGGAAAGGGGGTGCCTCCGAGGACCTTATTAAACATACGGAGGAGGTGAGGGGCCAGTTGTTTCCTAAATTTTTTGTAGTATAGGTTCGAATATCCATCGGGACCCGGGGCTTTAGAGGGTTTAAGGCTTTTGATAACCTCTGTAATTTCCTCCAGTGTGAACTCACTACCCATTACCTCTCTCTCCAACTCGTTCAGACTTGGTAGCTTCGCGCCCCTCAAGAAGTCTTTTAGGGCCTTGTCCGTACCAGTAGAGCGGGAGACTTTTCCCCCATCGTATAGTTTTTCATAAAATGCTTTGAACTCCCCTACGATATTTTTAGGATTGGCTGAAATTTCCCCTGATCCTAGACACAAGGCCTGTATATTATAATTATTCGTTTTAGGTGCGATCATATTGGCCAGCATGGTGTCTGGTTTGTTTGCTTTTTCAAAGAATCTTCTTTTTGACCAACTTAACGACTTCTCAGCCTGGGAGGTGAGCAGGAGGTTTAGTTTAACCTGGGTGTCCCTGATTCTTTGGAGGATGGTTGTATCTGGAGCGCGCTTGTGCATCTCCCATAAGGTCTTAAGCTCTGTTTGCTCATTTATGATCTTCGCGTTGCTTTCTCTTTTTTTTTGGCCGCTAGACTAATCAAGACCCCTCGTAATGTTGCTTTATGTGCCTCCCAGAGGGTAATATGTGAGCGAACGCTGCCTTTATTTTCTCTAAAGAACCAATTAATCTCGTCCCCGATCTTAGCCTGTAATTCTGGGATTTTTAAGAGGGATTCATTTAATTTCTAGTTCGCTCCTGGTCTCTCCAACCCTATCTGTGTGCACCGTAGCTCTATGGGTGCATGATCTGACCACGAAATATCGTGGATCCCTGCATGTGCGATCTTTGGAACCAGTCTACTAGAGACAAAGAAGTAATCGATTCTGCTGTACGAATTATGTGGGTGCGAGTAGAAGGTGTAGTTTCTATCGAGCGGGTGTAATTCCCTCCAGATGTCGACCAGCTGCAAGTCCCTCAGCCCTTGTTCCAGAGCCATTGGACTGTGCAGAGTTCTAGATCTGTGGGAATCTGATCTATCTAGGGAAGCGTTCAGAACTGCATTGAAGTCACCACCCACTATCAGCGCGCCCTTGCTATATTTGCGAATGGTAGCAAATGTTGTTTTAACGAAGGCCGGATCGCAACCTCTAGGGGCATAGATTGTGGCGATCGTTATTGGTTGCTGATTTATAGCCCCCGTGAGCATTAGGAACCTGCCTTCCTTGTCTGTATTAACTTTATCCACCACCAGCCCCACTCGATTGTGGATCAGTATTGCTACGCCTCGCTTTTTTTCTTTTGCAGATGACAGATATACTTGTTTAAACTGTTTATCAAAGTATTTAGGGTAGCTGGCGGTGCTAAAGTGGGTTTCCTGTAATAACACGATGTCGACACGTTTTCTTTTGTAGTCAGTGAGTGCAATCTTCCGCTTACGTGGGCAGTTCAGTTCTTTGGTGTTATGTGAGATAAAGGTCAAAGCCATGTTGTGTATGTAGTCTCACCTCTGTTACATTGCATGTCTAGACAGTATGCCCGGCTGGTGGAGGAATGCCTCTGATCCTCTGCAGGGCACAGCTTTCGGGCCCACTTCGGCGAGGGACCACCCTGGCAGGAGGGGTGATGGCATGAGGTGGATACACAGGGAACAAATGACACAAGAGGGAAAAAGAACAAAGAAAACATATAAAACATGATGGGTGTGGCATCTGTGGTCTGAGACCATCGCCCCACCTTTGCCTTCGGGTTGATGGAGTGCGGTACAGCCCCCTACAGACCTCCTCTCCCTACAGGGCAGCGCCACTCCACCGTCTCCCAAGGACTTTCTCGGGGTCGTGGGTAATTGCCACGACCCGAGTATGTAGGCACATAGCAACGGCTAGACTTCCGTCCCCGCCGGCCTCTTATTATTTAAACTATAATTTTATTGTCAATCTATTAACTTCTAACAGTATAGAACCTTTAAAGCGCTAGATCAACTACACTCCAACTTCTAAACTACCCTAACCGCTGCCGTTGCTACCCTCCCCGCTTGCTCCCAATGACCCCCTATATCCTATGTCCTCCATCGTCCCGTCCTATATGCATTGCGTAGTATTACCCTAACAGCTCAGTTGATGTGAGGTTCTCCCTATAGCCCAGTCTCCGGCCTGATTGGCTCCCAACAGTACCTTATGTGCCTAGAGCCTCGCCCCCCCCCCTCCCTCTTACTCCTCCCCCTTCCCCTCCCCTATACTCCTCTCCCCCCCTCCCCTATACTCCTCTCCCCCCTCCCCATACCCCTCTCCCCCCCCCTCCCCTATACTCCTCTCCCCCTTCCTCCCCTATACTTTTCTCCCCCCTATCTCCAAACCCTCTCCTCCCCCTCTGTCCCCCTGCCTCTCTCTCCTGGCCTCCCGTCCTCTACCCCTAGCCCCCCCTCTCCCCTTCTGCCTAGTAACCATCCTCTCCCCTCTCCTCCTCATCTCCTCCATTACCTCCGCCCACCTGCTCCCTGAGCACAGGGTTCCTACCTGTGGTCCAGCCCTCTCCTCTACTTCCAGGCCCTCCCCTTGCTGCCCTCTCCTCCCCCCCCCCCCCCCGGCTGTGTGTATTTCATTTTTTTTAAATTTTTCAAATTCGGCGCGTCTTGGCACTTCCGGTGCTTGGCTGTGGCCCCGCCCCTTCCGTTTCTATCCGTCGCCATCTTGGAGGTCCACCGTCTCCCGCCTCCTGATCATCCCGCGAGAGTCCCCGGCTCCTCCTCCCTGACATCAGCCGGCCCCTCCTCGTTCTCAGTCAGTCGCCGGAGCCGGGACAACATGGCCGCCAGTCTCCGTAGAGCTCCGCTTCACGTTGCAGGTACTTTAGGGCTGATTTTCCACAGGGCATGGCAAGGTCCCCTCCGAGTCCCGGACCCCGAAACTTCAGCGGCAACCACAGGGACAGCATTGGGGGCAGCAAACCAGCGGGAGCAGCAACCGAAACTTCCCGAACAACTGGAACACCAACGGTAAGTGACAAAAAGTATTTTCTTTTAATGTGGGCCCTCCGCGGACCATTTATTTAGGGCTGCGAGGCTGTCTGTTTTTGTCAGCTCACCCCGCTTCCCTCCAGGCTGGTTCAGGGGCTTGTCTCCCTCCAACAGCGGCCTCTGGAATTTTATCTTGTAGCCCCAGCTTGGTGAGAAAAGATCCTCCCTCTTCTAGGCACCTCAGAGTGTGTGAGGAGCCATTCCTGGTGACCAGGAGGCCAAATGGGTAGAGCCACTGGTACCGGATCCCCTCATCGTGGAGCACCTTAGTAATAAGGGTGATCTGCCGTCTTCTGAGGAGGGTGGTGGGGGAGATATCCTGATATACCTGCAGTTTGTGGCCCTCAAAAACAGAGTAATTGCGGGTGATCTGGCAAAAAGCTTCCTTTATTTTAAAGAAATGGAAGCGTGCGATTATGTCCCGAGGGGGGTCCCCTTGTTGTGGCTTAGACCTGAGGGCCCTGTGGCACCGATCCAGATGGGTGTCTCGCTCGGAGCGGTCTGGCATTATCTGAGTCAGCCATCTTTGGAGGAAATCTTCAGGGTCTGTTTCTTCCTCGGGCACCCCCCTTATCCGCACGTTGTTGCGGCGGTCACGGTTTTCTGTGTCCTCCTGCTTGTCCATGAGGTCTCGTACCGTGTCTTTGACTTGGGCTAGTTGTTTATCTGTTTTGTGTAGGGCTTTTATGGTGGAGTCTAGTTTCTTTTCGAGGGAGTCCGTGCGCACTCCTATGCTCCCAATATCAGCCCGCAGCGCCGCTACTTCAGTTTGGAGACACCGTTTAATGTCTTGGCAGAATTCCTGCATATCCCTTCTCAGCATGATTTGATTTTCTCTACCGCCATCTTCCTCCTCTGATTCGGTGCCGCTCCGTGTAGGCCCCTCGCGACCCTTGGCGCGCGCCGAATCCCCTTTAGCAAAATAATCTGTGAGGACAGTAGAAGGGCTCTTTGATCTTGTCCCTCTCGACATATCCGGACCGGCACCAAAATAACTGAATATCACACATTTAAATCGACCTGGTGGAGCTTGATAGGCAAAATCCATGATGTCATCATCACAAATGGAGTGACGCACGTGATACAGCAACCAGTATGAGTAGTTGTTAGGGCCGGTCTTAGGGCAAGGTGAGCAAGGGGGTAATCTTGGGCCTGGCACCTACGGGGGCCTCGCGCTCCCTCATCTCCCTGCTCCTGTCGGCACCTGTATCCGACTTCCACCCGACCAGAGGGAGCGTGGGGCCCATGGACCGGCAAGACTGCTTTTAACACCAAGGTGAGAGAGGTGTTTTTTTTAGAGGTGGTCTTTTCTTCTCAGGAGAGGCCCTCAACCTGTATAGCGCGTTGCCATGGTGAACGACAACAAATGGCGCTGCATTGCCATGGCAACGTGACATCCCATGATGCCGTGACATCGCGACGCTGCCAAAGGAGGGTCGCTATTAAAGGTAGGTACCCTTTACTTTTCCCACAGGAGGGGCCCCGCTGCCACTGTGCCGCTTTGGGCTCTGCAAAGGCTATTATATTCACCCTGCGGTGATGAGTAGTATGTGTTCCTATGACACGTCTTTACAACGGCTTTAGCAATGGGGGTTGGTGGTGGTGGTAGAGATTAACCCTCGTGTTTGCACAGCAATGCTTTACTAGCCACATTGTTAGTCAAGGGGGTGGGTAGTGTAGTTTAACTGTAATATTAACCCCTTTAGTGCCTGTGTTGTACCCTGGAAGTAACAGGCATGAAATTGGGTAATGTATTATTCTACCATAGGGTTATATCCAAATTTATATGACATAACCCTTTGGTAGAAATATTAAATTACCCTCCGCTATTGTATCGCAATGCGGTGAACTACTCATTATCGGTTGTGATAATGACCTCATCACGACTCAGTATATATATATATATATATATATATATATATATATATATATATATCACACCTGGTAAAGTTTTCCTGCAATCTTGATGACTTAGGTCATAAAATTGCAGTAAAAGCACCTAATGTTTTTCTTCTTCTTTTTTTTTTTTTAACTTAGTGTGATAGTTTGATGACTCCAGGCCAATGAGACCATTCAGTGTGTGAGGGGGTAAAAAAGGAGTTTAGGTCCAGAGTTATTAAACAGCGCTATGTCATAAGGCACTTTACCTTACAATCTATTCATATTAATGGGCTATAAGGTGCCTTAAGACTTAGCACTACTTAGTAAATATGGCTGTAAGTGATTTATTTGGGGTTTCAAAGGAAAGATGACACTGGAATTCAAAGCAGGATCAGCTCATTTAAAAGGCAGCTTTTTTTTACCCCTAAGCTGCACGTTAAGATTCTACTTCACACTTATGTGCATTACTGTGTAATTTGTTGAGTGCTTATAGGATTAGTTACAGCAACAGATGCAGTGGAATATATCAAATTCTGTCTGTCATTTTACTGTTTTTCTTTGCATCAAAAAACTCTGTCAGGTCAGACAGCATAAACTACCCTGAGTAATGATCTGCGTAAAATGGAACACACTTGATAATTGAACTTTGTTCTTGTTGTAACGCAAAGGTAAGCACATTTTTTTTTACATTTATTTATAGTTTATCTCGACATAGTTTTCAGGAGTAAGCCACAGACCTTCTTTCTATTGGTGTCAGTAACTTGCCAGGTTTAGACTACCCAGATTACTGGCAACATAAATATGACTGCCAGTTTTGTTCCACGGGTAACTAAATTTTACTGCTTTTTCTATCCATGTTCTCCTATTAAAAAAAGATAAAATCATATAGGACACTTTACTTAGCCACAGTAGATTGGCAAAGGTTTTGGAAGAGGATGAGTAACTGTGAATCTGATAATACCTGAACTCCACCTTATTCACACATTCAATCATTCACACATTTCCATTAACTAATCAGGATTCTCTTACAGTATTTTCATAAAGATCTGTCTATGTACCCAACAGCATATAGTTTAGGACAATATGGACCCATGTAAGTGTAACAAGGATTAGGTCGCTCCTAAAGTACTTCAATGTCCAGTCACACAGTAGAAAATAATAAGCAACTTACTAACTTTTTAATACCTATGAAAAGTAACTACTGTATATTTTTGTATGGAAGGGAAGGCTGTCATTGTAACTACTTCTCCACCAACACTAACTAATTCATACGTGTTTGCTGATCGAATTAATTCATTTTGAAAATTCCGTAGCGACCTGGAACATTTATTTTTTGGCTTAGGATTAAAACATAAATACGTCTTATGGAAAGGCAAAACTAGGTGGGTGACACATTTGTTATGGGAGTGGAGATTCCATAAATGGTTTTATTACAATAAAGAGAGTAGATAAAGAAAGTCCTTGATTTCTGAGGAAGAGGCGGAATGACTTAAGGCCAAGGTGTAATGAAGTCAGGCCACGGGGAATGGTTAAGTAAGGGGTGCTTAGTGAAAGGGGAGGGATCCTAGCTTTCTGTTCTAGGATCTGCTGGAGCAAAGTCACATTTTCCTAATTCCTGGTATCCTGATCCGGAGAG
The DNA here is from genome assembly GCF_040206685.1 of Ascaphus truei. Lineage (NCBI taxonomy): Eukaryota > Metazoa > Chordata > Amphibia > Anura > Ascaphidae > Ascaphus > Ascaphus truei. The sequence goes on along the minus strand of NC_134487.1, from coordinate 267,873,513 downwards.
ATTTCTGCATGGCGCCGAATAAAACAGACAAAGATGAGATGATGGCAGCCGAGGAGTGGAGAGGCGGCAGCAGTGGTTGGCAGCAAAAAGGTAGAAAAAGGGTAATTTTACTTTGTGGTTGTCACGGGAGACCAGGTATTTACACCTTTTTTACCGGGATCATTCACTGAGCAAAACAAGATAGTAAAACAAATTGTAATTTATTCCATAGAAACAGACGTACACACAGTGGATTACAAAATACAGAAGAAAACACACTAACTGTGGTCTGGGCTACAAATCTAGACTTTCCTAGGTAATATAGAACAGAAAATAACGTTTTTAAGTTGACCAGGTTTTGTCCTGAAATGTCCTGTAACTCATATCGGCATGAAGTTCCACACGCCAGCGCTCTCTTTCCTCCAGAGATGCCGAAATCCATTGGACAGGAGATGTACCAAACTTCTTGGAACTGTTTTCGGCTTGCAATCCCAGACGCGACCGCTACGGTCACTTCTCAGAATTTGGCCCCGCAAAGTGGGACTTTTAAAATATATAAAAAATTTAAATATTTAAAAAATATTTTGACTTGAAATTTCTGAAGCCGGCTCGCTCCTATTTCTCCAAGAGCATCTTTTGTTTGTTTCAAATTTACCGCTGCTGTTCAGGCGCTTAGAATCTCTCGTCCGGATTGGCTGAGGCATCCTTATAGTATTTCATAGTTTATTCATGAGCGTGGGAAGACTCCTACCAGCCTATCAGAGCGCTGCCTCAAGCGTGGATTCAGATTCTGACAAGGGCATGCGCCAGACAGGCACCTCTGCCACTTGTCAGGCAGAAACCACCCGCTGAGTTAAGCTCCTCACAGTCTGGCCTGGCGCAAATGGTGGTCCGAGGACTTCCATTCACCATGCACCAAGCTTGGTAGCCACATGGTCTCTCGGAACCGAGGACCTGGAAGTCTCCAGCTCATATACTGTGCACAAGCATGTATTCATTTTAAACATACCTGTTTAATAAAATATGCGTTACACCATTAACCTGTCTAAGTCTTTTGGTTATGAGGGATAGAATGAGAATCTATACTTTTATTCCTACTAGCCATGTCCCTCACACACTGCAAACCTGCAGCCTTATGTATAGCTGGAGCACCCCCAGAACATCTATACCAGGTTCTGGGTGATCAGGGCATTAACTGGGCATCCCCCCTAACACTAGAGACCCCTTTACCATTCTAGGGATACCTTGCACCCCTATGCCCCATTTACCTTTCTGGTCTGTGCTGAAGCAGGGAATCCTAGCAGTAAGTCGCGCACGTGTTTTCAGGGCAGGATTTTGACCAGAGCATTGTGCCTATATGTATCCGGGATTCCGACCTGATTCCGGGGTACATTTTTGGGGTCTCCAGCAACTCTGGACTCTGACTACCTAGGCACAATCTGATAAGACTTTCTCCGCAAATCCCACCCTGAAACTCATAGAGTAGCAACTCTGCTTGCTGGCGCACCTGGAAAGGTAAAACACAGAAAATTATTGATTGTCGCATAATTTTACACAATACATGGACAAACATGAGCTGAAACTTCCGAACCCCACTACATGGATCAGGGGTAACCAAGTGGGATTAACCTTTATTGTGAGGCTGGTTACACTCTAACCGTCACAGTGGTTTATCAAATCACCACTGATTGGGTGTTTTTGGGGTCTATGGATTTTGCTTGGGTGTGTTTGGGTGGGTTGCGTTGGGGGACGGCCGCGGATTTCCGAATCAGTTAGCAGATTGCCATTTTCATGATCCTCCGGTGGATGGGGGTTTCTACCTGGGTGGGGAGCTGGTGCTGAATCAACTGATTACTGCGTATTTAATCCGCAGGCGGATTGTGGCTATGTAATGCAGAACTTGCGTAGATTTTGCCAGAGAGTGCCAGTTTTTTATAGGGCAGTGGATTTTAGGCTAAAATTCATGCAGATTCAGCAAAGGGTAAACTCTCGTGGACGGACATGGGGGCGGATTCCCGGTAGAATCTCTGCGGATTAGCTGCAAGGGCGGATTTCGTGATTAAGATCCGCGTGAATTTTGAGGTTAGATCCGCATGTATCGTATGCAAGTGTGAATTTGGCTGCTTAGTAATTGCGGAAGGAAAGGGGTAGGGACGCTCTTTATATAATTTTGCTTCATGTGGGGGCGAAATTGCATTGGCCCAATCGTTAGATATAATGAGGAGCATATGGTGGATAATGACAAGGTTTAGGCATGTGATGATAGTATTGTCAGAGGTGTCTCCCAGGCTGTACTGACGAAGGGCTATAAAAACAAATCAGCAGTAGACAGTAGGCAAACAGATTGTAACGGGTGCTCACCACAAACAAGATGGGGCTGCGAGGCTGAGGTGGGGATGTTAGCGCACACAGGTGCGGGGCTTAAGCCCAAACCTGGAGGTATCCCTCTGTCTGATGGCGCGGCGCCTGAGGGTAGCTTCTTTGGTCTGTGGCGCATCACCCGTGTCATCACAGAACCTGTCACGGGGGAGGGACCTAACTCCAATCCTCACACAGTTCAAGGAGGAAGATAAATAAGGCTCTAGTGGTATTTGTGCTGGATTTAGGGGAAATTGCAGTAAAGCATGAGGACCTATGAGGGGGATTGAAGTATCTGTTTCGGAAGGATGATTTAATAGATATCGGAAACGATATCCTGATTTTAGCATGGCAAGGGACGCTGGAAAAGGCGGTGAGGTTAGTGGCTGCTCGCAAGGCCAGTTAAAGGCCTATTAAATTACCTTGCTGGTGGTGGAAGTATTGTATTGTATTGTATTGTATTGTTTTTATTTATATAGCGCCAAAAGTGTACTCATTGCTTCACAAAGAATACAGTTCAGGGAATTATAATTATACAATAAGTGCAGCAAAACCAGACAATAGGAAAGGAAATCCCTGCCCCGAAGAGCTTACAATCTAAGAGGTTTAATGGGAAACTTACAGAGACAGCAGGGGAGGGAGTAAGTGCTGTAGATGGCAGTGCTTGGTCACAATGGGTGGTAGGAGTGACTGAGAGTGAGACACTAGCCATGAGGGCAGGCTATTGGGATGCTTGATTTGTGGGGTAAAATTTAAGGAAGGTCAGTGTTATATGAAAAGGTTAACACCATTTACAGGGGAAGAGGTGGGAGGGAGGCATGAGTGAGATCAGGTGTGTATGTCTGGCTTCAGGCTTAGGGAAGATCCCCAGCAGCAGGAAGGAGTAGATAGAGGGTGTGAATAGAGGATTTGTGTGGGTGGTTTTTATTGAGGGGTACAGAAGTAGTTGGGAGAGAGGTGTATAAATAATGGGGGAATGGGGATGTTGTAGAGAACAGAAATGCTCACAAAGGAGTGAGGAAACGGTAAACAGAAAAAGAAATAGGGAGGGCATAGTGAGATGCAGGAGGAGAGAGTTCTAAGGTACTGGAGGATAAAAGTGTACCAATAAATCACAGAGGTTTAAAGTTAATGTCTCACAGTGGCAATGTTGTAATGCGGAGTCCAGATCTTCCTCCAATCTTCACCACCAAATTCAACTCCAAAATTAACTCTTGTAGACACTTTTGATGTACACTTATGATGTGACGCTTTTGATGTTACACAGCCATATGGCTAACAGCCTTGCTACAGTTACTTAAGTACCCCATTCACATGCATTTGACTAACACTTACGGGAGGGGTTTGTCTTATCAACTCAGACTTACAAAATAGTTAATTAGATTATCATTTCTCTCTCAATTGATAGGAATCAGCTCACAAACATACCCCAAAAGCCAATTAAATCTTAATTTCTCTGGTTGGTAGAATGCAGCTCAATGACACATACCTGTTTGAAGAGATAAATCAGAATAGTAATCCAGATATTCAGAATGCATCCATGATTAAAGATAGAAAGATAGAAATAAAACATCCAGAGATATGAACTTGTAGACACTTTTGATGTACACTTATGATGTGACGCTTTTGATGTTACTTTGGGAGGGTGACTCAGTCAGTAGTTGCTCCTGGGGGAGGTCGCAGACCACAGAAGTATTTTAGTTGGGGAAGGCTACCGCCAGGCTGGGCGGCCACAATGGTGGTGACCTTCCAGATGGAATTTGGGGAAGGCGGCACCATTCTAGACTAGGTCCGGTGATATTCTGTATTGGCTATATGCTAACGGTGGAGGTTTTCTGTTGCCTTTTTCACCCACTATAACTTAAAATGTATGGTAAACCTTCCCAGCCTAGAAATATTTCAAAGCAAGTATAAACCAACCTCACACTGATGATACCCATCAAGGTTGAAACATGTCTGTGAGTGGTTTAAACTTGCTTTGCTAGTCCCATGCTGTGTTTAAAAGCTGTGTGAATGGCGATACATCAGTTTAAATGGGCTCCATGTGAATGGATATTCCAGGCAAAAGGTGACACATTGTGTGCTCATTTGCATGCCATCTCCCAGAATCCCTTTCTGCAGTGGGAGCACTGTATGCGATGTGCTCACAAGTGATATTCTTTATTGGCTATTTGGTAACGATGGAGGTTTTCTGTTGCCTTTTTCACCCACCATAACTTAAAATGTGTACACACACACACACACACACACACACACACACACACACACACACACACGTGTGCTACAGAGTGATAACAAAGGTAACTTGTATATACACATGAGATCTCAGAATGGAGTAAGAAGCAGAAAGTAGTTGGTGGTGAATGAGACAGTTCATTCAGTCCACTTGAATCATATAGAACATATAGTTCCTGTAAATAACACTAACACTCAGAATTTAGTAGAAGCCAACACAAAGGCTTTACTCCAAGTGGGATTTAGGGTTAATGAGGAAAAACATAGCTTGTGAGGCTAACTCTGACCTGTTCACCAACCCACGTATTGTAGATACTAGTTAGAGTGTGTGTGTGACATGCTAGATCATAGTTTTGTCAATGATGAACAGATAACCACCAAGAAAACAGGTAGTACTCACTTTTTGGCGTATACTGTAGTTCTTGAACTCCAGAGTGTGATTTCCAGCAAAATAGAGTAGATGATGTACAGTATAGATTCCAGTGACGGAAAAAAGCGGTGCACAACGTAGGAAAGCACATCAAAAACTCATTAAAATCAGTGTATTCCAAACATGACATTGGAGACATCAAAAAGTAAATGGACATTGGACAAATAAACTCTGACGTGTTTCAGGCCTAGCTGGCCTTTTGTCAAAGAGTGTGTTATGTGTGGAAGAATCCTGTTACACCAAGGGGCCCTAATCGTTCTGGAAATACATCAAAAAAGAGGATCATCCAGATGAGGGGAATACCCAAAGAAATCATCACGTCATAAATCCATCCTGAAGACCAGGTACTCAGATGTCTCCAGTGTATCAAATACATCTGATAGCGACAGCAAACATCAGACGGTCTCCTTCTCAAGGAGAGAAGATTCGTACAGACAGGAGTCGACTAGAGGTGAATCTTCGCGGTATCCAAAGACATTTATGCCTATTCTTCACTCACTGATGATGACTATGAGCCAGAAAACACAGGGCTAGACGCTCAAATAAGAGGCAGAATGCTCTCCAAAAGGAAGAACTTCTGAGCTCTGAGAATAACATCATAAACATCATAAATGACACTGGTGGTGCAATAATAATACAATACTTGGATGACTACATGTCTGAAGCACTTCGACAATTGAACGACATCAATTCCTACCGTAGATTGAGAACAGATCCCAGTAAGCCTTACCTTGCAGAGTTACTTGGATTTTTAGATCTGGGGAAGGAGTTGCGGGTTTTGAATGATCAGGAGTCCTCATTTCTCCCGATGTGTTTGCTCCACAGATGTTCACTCCACATATTTGTTTCATTTCTTTCTATTTTTGATATTAACCATTTAATGTTCAAGTTGTTTTTGGATGTCAACATCGACTTATATTTTGCAGTATCTATAGATTCTGTTTCACACTTATCATATACACTCTGCTGAGTATTTTATACCAGAGAAGATATGTTTATTATTACTTAACCTGAATCCCATATAGATATGATCGCTCTTTCATTCTAAAGTTTAGCGCTTGATATTATACTAACAAAGCTTTTAGTGTTTTTGATTTTGTTTGGTGTTACATTTGGACACTAACTAACATTTTCATAACAATCCATGTGTTATCTTTCAATGAACATATTTTTACTAATTTGTCCCTCTATTTCATGTTTTTTTATTATCCTTTTTTTATTTATGCTTTATTTTTATTGTTTATATATTTTTATTATTATGTCTCTGTCATTATCTTCTTTTCAGACACATACGTGTATCTTTTATTAATGATGTTATGTATTTTGCCTCTCTCGCTCAGTCCCAACTTTCTTGGTGGTTGGCCCGCCCCTGGTCATCACATCCATCCATGTCCCCTCCTATTCGGAAGTGTTACATGGGGGATGATCTTGATCAGAGCTGCGCTGCCCCTGGCTATTGTGGTGCTGAATGAGTTTGTTGTCTTTCATGAGACAAGACATGCAGTGTGGTCTTCCATACTACAGGTGGCGCTGCGCCCGATGGGTAGTATGTCTTCAACTCTCCCAGACAGTTTGTGAGACCATGGGGGCATGTCCATTTGTGTGCCGCGTCACTTCTGTTTTCGGCGCGTCACTTCCGGTGTTGTCAGAAACCGGATGTTTGGCTTGTATAAAGCAGGGGAAACCACAAGGGATCTGTATACACTCTTTGACAAAGGGCCAGACAGGCCTGAAACGCGTCAGAGTTTCTTTTTCACGTCCATTTACTTTTTGATGTCTCCCATGTCACTTTTGGAATAAACTGATTTTAATGTGTTTTTGATGTGCTGAACTCCATTTTTTCCAAGCTATGTACCGCTTTCTACAATCGTATATATTTATGTATAAATACACTCTTTATGTGTGTAATGTTTAAATAAATAGAAACAGAACCATATACAAATTATCTTTTTTCATGGCTCTTAATATTTAGAAAAACTATAGAAATAAGCTTAATAATATTAATATTGTTCTCAATGCAACCAGTAATTGTGTAGTATTTGAAATGAGCTGGTTATAGGAGCAGAATTAAACTACTTTCTCATCACTGACTGCCCAGCAATTATTATTATCTGTCTGAAAATAAGATTTATACGAATAATATTAGAACTTCTCCATTTAACAACCACTGTAATTTTTTTAGTTCTTTTCTTCACTTAAGTGGTTAAATAAATTAATGAACAATGCAGCTTTTCCATTTATTGTCAGTAGTAATCTTCAATTAACACTAAACCTTATTTCTCCTGTTTTTCATCCCCCGCTGTGATTTAATTCCTTAGTTAATAATACCATGTCAATGCTCCTAAAGCCGACAGTTACAATTTAGTGCTCTTAAAGCAAAAGCAACAGTCACCAACACCCTCGAACGTTTTGCCCATAAAAATAAGTATCAATGTATTTTCTCTACTTGTGCTGGTTTGTGGTACAGCTGAACCCCGTTATAGCGCGCTCCTTGGAGTCCAAAACCCTGAGAACGCGTTATAACCGGGTTGCGTTAACATTTCACTGGCATCTAGCTCTCCCTCCTCATTGCAGATGTCAGCTCTCTCTTCTCGGCTCAGGGCTCCTCCCTCCTCATTGCATATGTCAACTCATTCCTCGGGGCTGTGTCCACGTGCTCTTCTCTCTGGTGCGTGGTGTCATTTTTTTTTTAAACATTCTATGCAATGCTTTATTGACTACCAGACAGACACATATACACACCATGTGGGAATTGAACATTAATACATTTTGTACAAAACACATGCAGGGATTGAACTCAGGACCTTCTGATACCAATGCCTTACCTCTTACCTCTACACCATAGGCTTAAAAAATTGTTAAAAAAACAATGTCACACGATGACAGAAAAGCAGAGAGATGAGCACGTGGACAGATGAAAGAGGAGACCACCGGTAAGGTGGCAAAATGGAGGATTTGAGATGCCTATAAGGGGGCAAAATGGAGGCCTCCAATTCGGGAACCATGATCAGACCGCGTTATTGCGGATTCGCATTGTAGCGGATCTCGCTATAAAGGGGTTGAGCTGTACTTCCAGGAAAGTTCTATGAAAATTCCTTAATGTATGCAGCATACCTTACACTCAAAACTTGAGGTTTATGTATCAAGAAAGTGGTCTGTGCTGATGCATTTGCGTCCACAAAATGTGCATCTGTTGTGTCTGAGATGCAACATATTTATTAGGGCTATTTCTACTATTGTAGAGCTTGTCGCATGCTGCGGTAGTATTATGTGCTTAAAAATGCCATACGCCTCCTTTAAGGTGATGGAGAAATCCAACACAGAAAACCGTCAAGAAAAGTATTGCAAGCCGCACACATCTGAATGCATAGACCTCACATGTAATTCTACCCAGGGCCGGAGAGAGACAGTCCCGAGCCCTGGGCAGTCTAAAAAAGTGTCACCCCTCCTTCTGCAGGGTCGCTGCATCAACTGATACCGCAACGTCACATGACGTCCTGTTGTCATGGAAACCCTTCACCGTGGATCGGATTATACAAATCCATCCACAGGTTGCTGAATCCGCAGCGTGTACTGGTGGTAACAAAAAATCTGCAAAAGCCGAATGACCCTTTTTGACATTGATCCACTGAAATCGGTGGACTAAAGGAACCAGCCGAGATGGTGCGAATCCAAATTCGCAAAAGACATTCGCCCATCTCTAGGTGTATGATAGTGCTGCCAACAGTAATGGAGAAAGCAGCAGTAGGACCAGTCTTAGGAAGAAGTATGCGAAGCTCCGTCATTCACATGTCATGTTTGAGTCGGTGGAGGTCACTCCAGGAGGATATAATGGAGAGACATTAAGAGACTTCGGTCTGGACTCTAAACAGCAGGTGTAAGGTCAGGGTAAATGTATGTGTCGTCAGCGTAGAGGAGATATTTGAACCCAAAAGATGCTAAATGTCTGTTTATCATTTCCAGAAGAAATAAAAACACAATGTTAATTTTGGGTTACAATTTCTATGTGCAATTAACTAAGTGAATGAAATGTAAAGGCTCGGGTATTTAATATATGGTAATACCTCCCGTTCTGGTTCAATCTTGACAACCTCTTATAATTCACCTGTTCAGATTGATAATGGAACACAGTTGTGCAGCATCTCTCCTGCAATTTATATACTGTCACTTTTTTCTCATCCCATGCTTGTTCCCTCCTCCTTCTCTGACACCAATCTCACCATGAACAGCACAGTTCTCACATAGAAGGTGGGAATGAGAAAACCAAAAACAAGTTAATAGTCCCATCTACTATAACTTATATTCATAGCAAGTTATGGACTCACACCATAATTAATGTTAATATGTTAAGTCCTGGAGTAAACATTCTGTTAAAGACCCGCATTAAAACATTTTATTAACCAATTCAAGACATTTCTCGAATTACAAAGGTAGGGATTCATCAAATTTCGATAACCTAAACATTTGAATTTACTGTATCTCCAAAAAACGTGAGTTATTTTTATGGTGCAATACATCAATGTTGTATAGTCAACAATATGGCATCTTATTTTGGGTGCGTTCAAAATATCGATTCTAAAAACAAAACAAAAAAACAGAGAGAATCTCACATGTTTCAGTAAAATAATAGTACTCATCAAATTTTGATATTTTTAGAAACGCTATTAACACTTGTATTGGCTCCACTTTTTTATCACCTATTCCAGGCTGGCGCTAAACAGACCTGCGTGCCTCTAATAGGCGATAGTGCTGCTTTTATTTTAATAACACAGTATTGAAGCAGGGGGTCTCCGAAGCTGAACCGCATTAATTTCAGGTCTGGGACCCCCTGCTTCCCGTGTTACAGGCCCAGGTATTGGGTACCGGTATCTCCCTGCATTGTTTCAATCTCCCGCGTCCCGTGACTGGGAAATTTAAACTTTGTGGAGAGGTCTGCGACTTTGTCTCCATTTTACCGTTCTCACAACTTTACAGACAAAATAAGTAAACTTTCAATTCCACTTTGCGCCGTATTTAGGATCGTAGAAATATTGATGAATCCCTACTTATTCTTCCGCTATTAATGCACACTAAAAAAAAAATTCCGATTCCATAATATCTTCACCTTATTGAAATTTGATGAAGCCGGCCCAAAGTATGTACAATTAAAGTTGCTCTTTATCAAAAACAAGCTCCCAACTTCTGAACCATTTCTCTGTGTATCCTGTGTAACAGGTCAGTTTATAAAACACATCTCTTGATGGATATTGATGCTACAGGATCTTATTGAACAGATCAAGCAGATTAAACCTCTAGAGATAAAAAAAAAAAAAGAGAGAGAGAGCAGCATTCAAGTAAAAATAAAGCTTAAATGCAGGAAAATAGAAAAATAAAAGTCGCATTGCAGATAACAAAAAAAAAAAAAAAAAAAACAGGTGATCATTCCAGCGAAACCATGAAAAGTGTTGATCTAGCAAAATAAAATAAAAAATCAAGACAAAATGTAAGAAAGGGGAAAAGAGACAGATAAACAAGCAAAAGGGAAAGAAAAATCAATTGGTTTAATACAGTCACACCAGATTTGCATAACCTCTTTAGTGGAAAATTGAAAGCAGCTGAATCTGAGTAGATTATTAATTTAGAATTGGGAAATGAAAGTTTTAGAAACATTGTTTAAAGAGGGTGGAAAAAAAAAAAAAAAAAAAACCCCACCCCCCACCTATTTGCTTGTACTGAAAGCCTAGTATTGGCAGGCTAGAGTGAATCAGGAAGATGTGTCACTGCAGTAGAGCAAATAAGGCTGTGTGCCAGAGTAGTATGGCCCCCGGGCAGAGTAATAAGGTGCAATTATGGCGTGGACAGTTATGAATGAAACTTGAGAAACGCCTCCCGGCTTGGTAATGTGTCTGTCAAAGGGAATTCATGCCTGCCTTCAACCACTGGTTCTCAGCAAAGGAACTGAATCTGCAGAGGGAACGAAAGAGAAACTGCCATGCTTTTTCTGTCCGCTCTTAGCCAATTAAACAGTGAAATCTCGATGGTGACATTAAGGTGGAATTTTTTTTTTTTTTTTGGCAGCGATCATCTTGTATATATATTTTTTGCTAGTGAGCAATTAGTGTTGGCCCTGTAGTTTTCTCTATATAATCGTAAGCCTTGGGATGTAACCAGGAATAGTAGGATAAAAATCTTCCGAGCGGGCTAAGTACCCGTGCCTGAGGGTAATGCAAGACTGCTAGGCAAAGCAATTCCTGCCAATTATTGCCAAGTCAAGATTTATTATCGCTATTAGCATCATTTGTTTGTGGAGCACAAACATGGCCAGCAGCATTGTGCAATATGGGGCCATGGCCATAGACAGTGTTCATTGTAAGTAATACAAGGACAACATTAACAAGTCATACAGGTACGACATGTTGGGCTGTAGATATTTGCTGGTTTTCACTCCTTCAGCCTTTACTTTCCTATACAACAGGGTTCCAGGTCATTTCCCCTACAGCAGCCATATGCAATACCCATTATTAAGATTTTTGGGGAAATTATTTTATTGTTTAAATCATAGAGCAGAACAGCCACAGTCTTGCATGAAGACATTCTACTCTCTCTGACGTACTATAGATGTATTTTTTGGACCATGGACAGGAAATTGATAGTGGACCACTCACTAACCGAAACGTGTAAGGCCACCATTACTGATTGGTTCACAGGCAAGAAGTTGCCATGTGGACATCTTGAAAGAGAGCAAAAGCCCCGTAAATTGGGTTTGAAACCGAGGGATTTTCAAAGATAGGACTGCAGACCTATTGTTTCAGCCTCCTCCTCAACGAAACAAAAGACTGAGAAAATGTTTACTTGGAATAGGTATTCATCCATTAAAATTTTTGTTGTATTGCAGTAAACCCTGCAGTGCCTTAATAGGCACATTAGGTTTCCATATACCTTATGGAATCATAGGCTACCTGCACACATCTTTCTGCAGGAATAGACATATATCAAACAAGGACAGAGCAACACAGGTGTAATGGAAAAAGAAATGCAAGGCTTTACAGTAGGTACAGGTAAAACATGAACTAGTTGCTGTAGTCGCTGTTAAAGACAATTTAATACCTGTCCAGCCATAAGTGAAAATCACAGAGATTAAAATTGAGAAAAGAGGTAAATAGAGCTTATTGTGACAACATATGTTGTAACCATATATGGGCTATATACTGTAGGATAGTATCAACTTACACCTACAAAAAAACCTTTTAAAAAGGTCTAAAAAAAAAAGTTATACTTTTACCAAATACAATACTTTCAATAAATACCAAACACGGGAGGGGGAGTTGCCGGACTACCGCGGTGCCGCCGGAGCTCTGCACCGGGTAGCGTGTGCAGGCACTGACATCTTGAACCACGGATGCGCAGAAGCAGCGGTACGCATGCACAGTAGAGTTAGTTGCGGAAGCCATCTTTGAAATGGCTCCGCAAGAGACTACAAGTTCCAGAATTCTCCAGGAAGGGAAGCAGGGGATAGTTTGGCGAGAACGGAGCGAGTGCGCCAGTCGGATGGAGGACAGCAAGGGAAGAAGTAGTTTCCAGGGTGATAGTAGCCCCTGGACTAGGCCAGACCCCCTGCAGGCTCCAGTTAGGTCCAGAGTCCCATCAGACACAGTATTGTAGGGAAGGCGCCAGATAGGGATGCTCCCCATAGTACTACTGTAGTGACAGAGTGATTCACCGGTGACCGGATGGCCCCACAGTGCCCTGCAGCCTGGGACCAGGCCAGGGCCCTATAGACTTTAAGGGAGACACTCCTGCTGGAGCTCTCCCACGAGGCGGATCACCTGTAAGCGATAGGGGATTTTGCAGACCCTGCATCGTGGGATCATGCTGTAACCCTGCTAACCCCGGATCTAAATATACCCTGGTCGTAGCCAGGAAGGTACCCAACATGCACCACCACAACATAAGGGAGGTAGCGCTACCTCACATTTGGGTGGGCCTGCTCATGTGGACATCGGGTTACAGGTGCCCAGGCACCCTCAGTAGTTTGGGGGATTCACTTTTGGTGTTGGTTATTGTGTGGGTATTGTATAGGGGCCGTAAAACTGTTATTATATATACTGTTATTATATGTGCGTGTGTCAGTAAATACAAGTTATATACCTGTGTGTATTGTTCTTTACTGTATTGGTTCCTGTGAAGGTTAATCCAACCCATGCTGTGATCCTTGATAGGTGGAGGTGCTGTACAGAGAGGAGAAAGAGCTCACCCCAGGCTCCCAGCGGCAGAGGCTTAGGCCTTGTGTGTGCAACAGGTATATTCAGCCCACGTAGTTCCCTTTGTCATAGGGAAAGGGGGCTACATTTCGAGGCACTGCTGAGATTTAGACCTGGGGTGCCGAGAGAGTAGTACAAAATGTAGGGAACGTGTTTGCAACTTCCAAGCAAGAGGTCCGCGAGTGGGCCCTCCAGTTTCACGAATCTTCCCGCAACGTGGTCACAGTGGGGAACGTCCAAGCCGATACATCCCCATGGGACGTCTGCACCTACCTAAAGCGGTATGCCGGCCTAGCCAACGCCTGGCCCATAGGCTGAAAGTGGGATCCTACATACCACTGGAGTATTGTCATAGTTGCCGCAGGCAACGAAATATGTGAAGAACATAGCCCCCGGGTCCTGCATTTTTCGGCCGCCCTGCCCACGGTTGTCTGTTGATATATCCAGATCTGCCAATACCGATGGTGACTTTCAGTCTGGGACCCACACCAGAGGAACCTTACCGAGCTGAACTGCCACAACACTCCTATATCCCAAGGAGGAACGAAGCTAGCCCAGAGCCAGTCCCTAGATACCGGCATGACTACCATAGTCGCCTGTCGACCAGAGGCATGGATTTGGGGGTAACACTACCACAACTGGTGGATGCCCTAGCGTAGTCCTCGCAGTCCCACAACTACCGTAAGCTCAAAGATTTCCCTGGGATATCACCCACTCTCATCGGAGAAGAAGGGATAGAGGTAAGGAAGGAATATACCCTGAAAGTACTGGAGGAATGGTCTTGCACCGAAGCTGTTAAGAGGCAGCGGATAATGGAGTGCCTAAGACCACCCGCCTCTACGCTTGTGAGTATGCACCGAAAGCAGAACGTGGACGTAACAGCTCGGATGCTAGTTGACTTCCTAACTCAGGCCTGGAGGATGATGAAAGTGAACTTTGATCTAAGTACTATGCCCTCCGACAGAAAGAAGGGGAGGAGCTATCTGCATTCCTTCACCGCTTTGAATTAGTATTGTGGCCAGTACTCACCCGCAAACTCATCCCTGAAGAATCTGAATTGGATAAATATTGGCGTAAACAGTTTCTGAGAGGCTTGAGACCCACCCATCATATTATTAACCTTCTCCGGTGTGCTCTCATGCAAGGGAGCCTTCCTACATTTACGGGGCTATTGAATCGTGAAAGTGCACGAGGTGCATGGCCGGCTACACACTCCTAAGAAACATAATAACCTCTGCAAGGAAGAGACCAAAGGGGCGTTGGCCCAGAAGCCTAAGGAGAATTCTGAGGATAACATACCACAGGGTCCTCCACGGCAGACTCCTTCAGTTCCTATGAGATCAGCTCCTAATCCTGGCTTCCATGCAACCCGAGATAACTATTGCTTCAACTGCCACAAAGAAGGCCACTTCACACGGGAGTGTCCGAAAGTAGACCGTTCCCCCTCTGAAGCCATGGCCTTCACCATGCATTTGGCAGAGGTACTGTCCACATCCTCGGATAGTGCCCCCTTGCCTAGTTCCAAAGAGGAGGCCTCATCGAATGCCTGCACTTGAATAGGACCTGTGGCTATAATACGAGTCCTTGTGGAAGGAATCTATGCCTCTGCATTGCTTGACACTGGGTCTCAGGCGACCATTATCTACTGTCCATTCAATGACCTGCACCTCAAGCATCTGCCTATGCAGACGGTGGAAAAGATGAAAAGATAAATCGCCTTAGCAGCGAAGACTACCCTATTGATGGTGTGGCTCGAGTGCGGATGGACATCCCGGAGCTCAATACTAACAAATCCCATCCCATGGAAATAGATGGCATTGATATGTCCCGAGCTCCGGGAACATCAAAATTCCCCCATCGTATTGGGGACCAATGCCGATGTGGTGAAGGAGCTAATCTGAGTTTACCTGCACAAAGCAGGGGAATTACCCCTGGCATCCCTACGGATTCACCCTGTATTCAAGTAGGAGTGCCATAGAATCTCTGCCCATGAAGGATTTGGAAAATTCTTCAACTTGGAGCAGGGGTTGAACGGTAGGTATCTAACTACCCAGGCGGTGACGAGGCCGACTGGTACTTTTCAGTAGAGACCACGCCAAAAAGAGGACGCCAAGAGAGGGTTCAGGGTGGTTCTAGAAATAAAGAGTGGAGTCTGCACTTCCTCACCGGTTCAAGGTTGCCATACAGAATATCTCGCCCCACCCTATACAGTTTGACGTCAGGCAAGTACTGGGTCGGATATACCCGGTTATTCCCATAAAATTACAGGCTCATGTGAACAACTCAAGAAGCTCCTACCGGGTTGCAGTTCAACTTCAGGGAATCGACCCTGCCCGCGGAATGAAAGAAACGGCTTAGTGCCAAATTGGAGGAGCACCGGGAGGTGTTCTCCACCAGTCATGTGGATGTGGGCTGAACCAAGAGCTTCCAACACATGATCCGGCTGAATAATGCCATACCATTCCAGGAGCATTGCAGACGCATCGCTCCCAGAGATGTGGAGGACGTGAGCAACGTCCTGAAGGTGATGGAGATGGTGGGTGTAGTCCTGTAGCCCCCTCGCCTCACCTATTGTGGTAGTACACAAGAAGAATGGGTCCGTCCGCCTATGTCTCGACTACTGCACCCTGAACCGGTGTACGGTACCAGACCGGTATACCCAACCGTGAATCGAAGAACTTCTCAGTGCCTTATTATGCAGTCAGTGGTTCAGCATGCTGAACCTGAGGTCTGGATACTACCAGGTACTCATGAGCTCCGTAGACCAGGAGAACACAGCGTTTGTCTGCCGCCTTGGGTTCTATCAGGTCACTCTGATGCCCCAAGGAATTTGTGGTGCAACATTCCAGCAGTTGGTGGAAAAGATCATCGGTGACATGAATCCCCGGGAATGCCTAGTCTACCTTGACGATATCATCGTGTTTGGCAAAACCCTCGAAGGGCATGATGAACGCCTTCTGAAATTACTGGATATATGAAAAGAAGGCCAGTCTCTGGACAAATATAATTTCTGCCATACCTCGGTCACCTATGTGGGCCACATAGTGTCTGTGGAAGGAGTGGCTACCGACCCCGCTAAGGTCGAAGCCGTAGTGAACTGGCCCAGACCAGACAAATTGATGGAGCTGCGATCCTTCCTGGGGTTTTGTGGATACTATTGCAGATTCGTAGAGGGGTACTCCAGCAAGGCAAAGGTCCTAAATAACTTGTTGAAGATCTACTCTGAGGAACCTCAGCAGAAGGCTGCATCTCCATGAACACCTTTCAGGGACAAGTGGATGTCCGCCTGTGAGAAGGCGTTCACCGGGCTCAAGAAAAGCCTCATGGTAGCCCCTGTCTTGGCCCATGTCGATACGAAGCAGCCATACATCCTGCGAGAGACAGGTTCTTATGGCCCAAAAAGCAGGAATCAGTAGAGCGCCATTGTCGGAAGTGCCTACTGTGCATACTGCGTAAAACATTGCCTACACGAGCAGCCCCAATGGGCCACCTAAAGAGCTCTGGTCTGATGGACATAGTCTGCATGGACTTTCTCTGCATTGAGGCAGACTCAAAGGGTATCGGGTATGTCTTGGTCGTGAGTGATCACTACACCTGATACGTTCAAGCGTTCCCCACCAGGGATCAGAAAGCGCTCACAGTAGCCAAAGTGCTGTGGGAGAAATACTTCATCTGTTATGGGTTGCCTAATCGAATGCACTCTGAACAAGGAAGAGACTTTGAGACAAGTTGATAAAGGAACTTCTAAACTTGCTCAACATCAAGAAGTCTCGCATACCACCCCAAACGAAAAGCCATGCCAGAACAGTTCAACCGAACACTACTACGTAGATATGCTAGGCACTCTAAAGGGCTCCGAAAAACCCAGCTGGAGCAAACATGTTGAACTGCTAGTGCATGCCTACAGCTGCACCAGATATGAATGAACTGGGTACACCACATATTTTATGATGTTCGACAGAGAGGCACGGCTGCCTGTGGACATTCGTCTACCAAACATGACACACTATAAGTATGTGAGACGGCTCCAGGGAAACCTTCACAGAGAAGGCCATAAGGTCCGCTATCTGGAACTTCGGCCCAGAGACGCCGTTCTCCTGCGGAATCTAGGGATAACAGGGAAGCATAAGTTAGCAGACCACTGGCGAGAAACACCCTTCGAAGTAGAGTCACAGATGCCGGGCCTCCCTGTATATCGCATCCGCGATGCCGTTGGAATGGTAAGGGTCTGGCATAGGAATAACCTGCTACCCATTCCTCAAGTGGGGGAAGACGAACCTGAACCAGTTTCAGTAGAGCCGACAAGCAAGACAGAAGTGTCCAACGACATCCCGGATATAGTGACGGACAACACTCAGGATCCGTAGTGTAGCATATGATTCATTAGGGGCACCTCACTACGAGTCTCAGCAGCTGTCTCGGAGCAGGTATGCCTCAGTTATGACCATGCTAAATGAACTGTTCAGCCTTGTTTAGAGTTGTTACACAGAGTTAAGTTGAATGGCCATATTTCATTATATAACAAGTTGTGTAGGTTGGATTCTCCACCAGGGGGAAAATGTAGCTGGATCCCTTCTTAAGTCCGGTACGGGAGGGGGAGTTGCCGGACTACCGAGGTGCGGCCAAAGCTCCACGCCGGGCCGCAAAAGCGGGTGCCACCATCTTGAATATTGCGCATGTGCAGAAGCAACGGTACGCACGTGTTGTAGAGTTAGTTGTGGCAGCCGGGGGAGACACTAGTGCTTGAGCTCCCCCACGAGATGGATCAACACCAGTAATACGAGAGTGGGTTTTGCAGACGCCACGTCGTGGGATCACGTTGTGGCCCTGCTAAACCCGGATCTCCATATACTCTGATCGTAGCCAGGAAGTTACCCACCATGCACCACCACAACATAAGGGGGGTAGCGCTACCTCTCACACGTTCCTGGACATTGGGGGTAACACATTACAGCCAAATACTATATATCTGGGCTTGGCCTGCTAGGAGGGAGAGTGTGTTCTGATATTCTCCCTATAAGAGGAGAGGGGATGGTCATTTGGGAATAACAGTTACTGTTGTTCATACATGTATGTTGTTTGCGCTGTATCATGTTTATGCCAAGAGGGTAAAGTTTACTGTTGGTTTACCTTGACGTGCGAGTGATTATTCAGGGGGGTTATATTATTTCCTGTGAGGGGTTATCCGGTCTGGGGCAGGATCCTCACAGTTGGAGGCACTGCACCCTGCACCACACGCTCCCTATAATAGGAGACACAGGCTCCTACATAGGGTTGCCTGATGTCCGGTATTGAACTGGACTGTCCTGTATTTGGATACGCTGTCCAGTAAAAAATGAGAGGTACTGTAATACTGGACATGTATCTGTCCAGTATTTTCCTCCCTGGACATAGTGACCTGACGCACCTTTCACCATTGGGTCCAGTATTTTTGGAGAAGCCACCTGGCAACCCTACTCCTACATACCAACCAGGTGAGCTTGGTACTACTCCATATCTTATAGACTAATTGTAAGGGGATAGGGGTGTTAAATTAGGAATTTGAATTAGTCACGAAACGTATGAAGACTGCACACTTTTCAGGGATTATAGGTACACGCTAACACAGGGATGGGCATCTCCAGTCCTCTTCGACTGAGCCACTGATTAAGCCACCTATGCTGAAGCAGGGATATCCTTAAAACCTGACCTGTTAGTGGCCACTGAGGACTGGAGTTGCCCACCCCTGCACAGGCAGGACACCGAGCTAATAACCGAAATAGTTTATTATGAAAAGGTAACCGTACTAACAATACATAGCATAGAACGACAAAATAAAAGGGGGGATATAAATACAACTACCATGCTCCCTGAGATTAGCTGCTCCCGCAGACAGCTGTTCCCGGGTATAGAGTCCTGACAGACAGCAAGGTCTCCAGAGCAAAACAGGGTTTGTTGAGGACCTCCAACAGCTGCAGCATGTTGCCTTAATACAGTCCACAGGGTCTGAGTACCCAGCGAGAATTTAACCACAGAGTCCAGCAGGGCTAGCCTTTGTTATAGTTTCCTGGGTTCCCATTCAGAAAACGGAGCATACCAGAGGGTAGCCAATCAGCATCCCTTAACTCGCAGGCCAATCCAGAGGGAGATGGGCGGCTGCGATGGGCCAATAACTGGTGGGGGTGGAGTTATGGACCCACCGCACCGCCCAAGGGGAGACCCTGTAATGGTTGGAATTGTGATGTGGTCAGAGAAGCGCCGAAAAAGCTAGAGCTGTAAAGCAGAGTCCAGGGTTTAACTGCGAGACCCCTCAGCAGGCAGTCAATTTCCTCCCCACATACCACAATGTCCAGACAAAAGTAATGCACACAAAATATACATACAATACAGATATACCATATGTAACATATACAATGCAGTTGCCTATCACACAAAATTAGGGGTTTAACCTTACAGAAGGGTAGCCCTATTGACAGCCATAGAACGCAGGTGGGCTTTACCGTTATTGTGTGATTGCCAGCCTGCCTCTGCCATCACAGAATAGCATAGGGCATGATGGCATGAAGCTTCTTCATCAACAGGATGAGACCCGCACCGCTCCCAACACGTGTTTACGTGACTTTTTTATACTATGGTATAGTCTCTCTTTTTTGGCCACACTTACCTGATTTAGAGCTGACATAATCAACCTGATGAAAGTTGTTTTGACAACAACAACAAAATCCCACAGAAGAAACTGGCACCCACGTGGCTGACTAAAAACATAAATCCATCGAGGGCCAAAGTAATACATAATAGGAATAATGCATTAAATCTTGTTGCTTCTCCTTTATAAAAAAAAAAGTACAGTACAAGTATATTAAATAATGTTTTCATTTTTATTGTGAGTACTAAAGGAGCAGTGTTATTGTTTATCTTGCTTCTTCAATTCTCATGAAAATGTAATTAACATTACGCATACTCCTTCTCGCTCGGAGAATGAATGGAAATGTACTGTGCTTAACATGCAGTTAGACAAACAATACACAGGAGATAAGAGAATAAAACCTCACATCTCACAATTTACAATGTTTATAATCGTTTACTAGAAAGCTCTCAAAAGTATTATTTATAAGTACTTGTCTACATACTTTAAAAGGAATTAGTCACCACGCGTTAACCCTTAAACGACGTCTCTGCATGTGGGACCTGCAACGCTTTGCACGTAAATACATTTCAGGCCCCTCTGGCAGCAAAGTGGTTTAACATACAGTAACAGTGCCAATAGTTCACACTTAACCTTCTGGATGAGGGATCTGCTGCATTCTTTCCACCTTAAGGTAAGATCCTTTAATCAGCTCCTAACAAAAGCACTATGTAGTTAATTGTGGGTTTTTTTACAATTAGTCTTTCAAGCATAACTTTGAAACCTATTAAACATATTGTAAATTATGAAACAGCGCTTGGAAGTTGTATGGGAGGCATGTGGCTGAGTGCTTTCATATTATTGCCATGTCAATGTACTGTATGTATGTATCTCACCTTTTAGAGAGAGATTTAAGTGCCGAGGAAATGATGTCTAAGGAAGATAGATATTCGTATGGGAATCACAGTAGCAAAGCGTAATGACAAGGAAGGAGGCATTGGCAAATAAGGAAAAATAAATATGGTTAGGCCTCGTAATGATCAGTTTAAACAACAATTTGCTTTTAAACTGTTTATTTATAACTGGTTTGGAGAAGAGCCATCCAAACAAACAAGATAAGCAAATTATCCATTACCACTGGCTCGCTCTGTTATTGCTGCAATGCATCCCAAGGAGTTTTCCCAGCATCTTTCACTCCGTCCAGCTCCCTCTGCTGTGTATCTTGATTTCCTAGCAAAAATATCAAATTTAAAGGGAACCATTTAGATCCAATGTTGATTGTGTCGTAATGTAAATATGACACGCATATGTCATCAATTTGTTCATTGCCAGGTTTAGTGTGCAGTGCTTTGAAATGGAGGTAATTTTTATGCAAATGGGAACTTACATCGAGCTCTAGGATTAATAAGGGCTATGAAGGATGTGTTGATTGTACATAAAGAAAAAGCAAGTACTATTTCTAGGCAACAGGTTCTCGCTTGAATATGCTTAGGAAATGCGAGGGATAGCACTGCTGCCTTTTTGCCTAATTAACTAAGAACAAGAAGAGAAGCAATACTAGCTCCCATAGTGTGATCCATATTTAATGTAAAAAAGTACATAAACATAGACATTTAAAAATGAACAATCCCGTCTAGTATATTAGAATACACAATCAGGGAATTACTGTACATAGCAGCGATATACAAATAAAAAACAAAATAGGATAAAATGTGCCCTTACTACATGGCAAATAAACAGCTTATCTGGCAGTGAAAACGGGTCTCTGGAGGTGTCTCTCGGTTGAGTTCGTGGTCTGACTTGAGTCTCCGCTCAGGTTACATGTGACAACGAACATGTTGATGTCACTGCTTCAGAATGTTGTTTGTTTAGCCCAACACATTTCGACACTTAGCGACTTCATCAGGGTTTGTTATGCAACCAGTAAAAGCTTAATGGGTCCCACTTTACAATATGTTTATTTTATATTTATTTTTTGAAAAACTCACCATAGGAATTGTTGTTTTATTTAAAAGACCAATGAAATGTGAGAGTTTGAATTGAAATGTAGTGGTGCTTTTTTCTCCCTCACTTTAACAGTATGTCCATATTAGAACCTTTGTGAAGCCCATGCATAAAATGACAGCTCAGAATATTATCCTTTTTTTAGTGGACTGTACATAGCATTTAAAAGAAGGACACAAAAGGTGCACTAAGTTCATGAACTATGGAATACATTGCATGGTTACATTACCAATGGGCATGATAATGTTAAGTTAATAATCAACATGAAATTGAGAGATCACTTCAGGTTTGATCAATTTGCATCAATGTATCAAGGTTTATTTTTCTCCACTTGCATCAATATTAATTTTGGGCTGGTGATTAGAGGAGATAATAGGAGGGGAAAGGTTTTTTTTTAGGATGCCATTTTATATTCGGAGGTCCATAGTTTGCACCTTTAACTGCCACTTTTTTTTCATTTTTCCTTGAGTCATTTAAGTCTGTCAAGCCAAAAGTGACGATAACCTGTAGCCATAGGAGTGCAGCATAATTTGTAAGAGACTAGTAGGCAACAGGAATAGCAGGAGAGAAGAAGTTTTGGGCCAGGCCTTGAGGTAGATGTGGATATGCATAAACATTCTATTGAAAGAGGAAGATGGAGTGATAATAATGTATGAATAAAATACTCTGAATCGTAAGTATATGTATATCTCTAGTTATATCGTCATCCTTGTACTGTAAATAATGCTTCACAGTCATAACAGACACAAAAAATTAATATGTGATGTAATATATACTGTAATGGGAGAAAGCATTTCAGACATAAAACTAACCAGTTGGAAAAGGAGTCCCTTTCCCAAACAGTTTACAATCTAAGTGATAGGTAGCGAGAACTTACAGGGATAGTAGGAAGGTGTTATTATAAATGTGTATGCAAGGGGCGAGTACTTTGGAGCTACTGAAATGCTTGGTTAAAGAGGCGTGTTTTGAGACGGGCCCCTTAGCTGGAGAGACAAGCTGCTTGATGGATATTGAGGGGAAGAGCACTCTAGAGGTGTGGGGCAGTGAGTGAAAAAGGTTTCCAGCAGAAGTAGGTGTAGGCAGGATACCTCATTGAGCAGAACACAAAAGGTGAGCAGGTACATTACATAGTGAGAAGTTAGGGATGCGATATAAGAAGGGGCAGAGGAGTGTATAACCTTTAAAGACAGGAGATGTTTGTAAGTAATACATGACCTAATCGGAATCTAGGAGGGAGATTTCAGCAGGAGAGAAGCAGAGACAGATTTAAGGGAGAGTAAAGTGATTCTCACGGCAGTGTTTAAGATTAATTTGGGGGAATAAATGTGAAAGGCTAGAAAGCTAGGCAGTAGAAGGTGACAAAAGTCAAGACAGTAGAGAATGGGAGCATGCATTACAGTTTTAGCAGTAGTGCCACAAAGGAAGTGTCGTATCGTCTTTGGTGTGAACGAGAAGGTGTAATTTAAACATGTCAACACAATAGGTAATGGCTATAGTTTTGGGCCTTGTGAAATGTTAAGCGGAAGTGGGATATAGTAGTGGGTTAACAAGAAGGAATAATAAACTGGAACCCAGCAAAGTGTTGGTAGGGGTGGTGGGGTTCAGGGTACATTTACTGGCAAGTCTTAGGTGGTAGTTCTAGTGGTGGTATGGTCAGGGCCCAAAGGGGTTGCTCACAGTCTGAGTGGATTGATGGGGGCCTGATGGGAAAGCTGCAGAGACAGTGAAGGGCCCATTGAACTTCCTGCTGTTGTTGCAGGTAGACACAGCTCTATGCAGCTCCCGAGACAAAGCTACTAAGACAAATACTCTGTCATGCTAAAAAAATAAATGTGATTCAAACTTACCTGTGTCTAGCAAGTGTGCATAGAAGGAAGAAGTGAAGTGTTTCAGTATAACAGAATATAACAGGACTAAGAGTGTGAGCATGGCTGAGAGACAAAACTGAGCTCACAGCTTGCAGAATCAATTAACTACATGTAAATAAATAAATAAACTAGTTTAACTCTCACTTAGAAACAAGTCACTTGCATACACGACATTGATACCCATTGCATGCAGCTTGCAGTTTCCTACTTGTCATGTGCAGCGATTTTTGAACCAGATACACGTTACGAAAATAGGTTTCATAAAAAATTAGATACATTCTTACGTCTCAAAACTTAAAAAAAAAAGTCCTGCAAATTGCAAGGAGGGATTCAGTGAGTAAAGGCACTTACTCTAAAAACAATGACATTGACTTTGAAGCAGGGGAGCTTTGTTCAAATCTTGGTGTCAGCTCCATAAGTGACCTTGGGAATGTCACTTCATATCCATGTGCATCAAGACCATAATTAGAGTGTAAGCTCTAGGGGTCAGCGGTTAATTGTGCCGAGAAAATTCTAACTACAGCACAGCGTCCATTGTCAGCACTACATAATAAAATAAATTACTATATTAATAAAATAATATTAAACATTAAAATAGATTGGTACATTGTAACAAACACAAGCATAATAGAATACTCATTGTGTTGTTTATTTAAGGAAAAATCAGTTAAGGTTGTCGCTGTGAAAGAAAATTTGTGAATTGCTGGAAAACCAAGCAATGTTTCACAGGGTTTACAAAAACAGCAAAACAAGACTGCAAGTCATTGAGGCGTAATATAACATGTTGTGACAGCACCCTGGGACATGTGACAACACCCTGTAATCATAGCGGTCAGGACCATTGTGAAGTTGTGTGTTTTTTTCAGTGGCAAGGGAGTGACATGGAACTTATGGACCTCAATGTTCACTTGCTGTGGTGTCACGTGACAGGATCACACACCTGCTCAGCTTCTCTCGAAAGAAAGTCAATCTTAGCCATTGCCAGTCCTTTAACGTTACCGAACAAAAAGGAACAGCAATGTTAAAGATCATTTCTTCTTATCTGAAAATTAACAAGTTAAAAACACAGAGGCCCATATTTATAAAGCTGTGCTCTGCCATAAACCACCTTCTGGTGCTGAAAGACACCTTACAGACCATTCACTTACTGTAATAGTAAAGTGTCTTTGTGAGCTGGAAGGTATCTCATGTAATATACTGTACAGTAGGATCCGGAATGTATCTAGCAACTTCAATACCTTATGACCTTATGTGCTAGAAGTCCCTTTAGAGCCCGTTCACTTCAATGGCATTGGCAATGCAATGCATATGCAATGGCAATGGCATAGCATATTTAGAACTCTAAGAAGGATAGATAGAAGGATAACCAACATCACTGGGCTCAACCACTACATTTTTAGAGCTTCATATTGGTAATAGAGTTACGACAGTACAGATGAAGCCAAAATTATTAAAACACATACACAATGCAAAAGCAGGAGAAGTACAGTAGCCATTGTTTTGAATCATCAGAGCACAAGAATGGGGCAGGGCTATCATTCCATTTCACTCGCTGCAACACCACTGGTTGCAATAACGTTGGCTACATCTGAACATTTGAATTTTTCAAAGCATTTGCATTGCAGAACAACTTGCATAGTACTGGATGCAGGGTATCAATGTTTGAGCTAGCTGGGAATGTGTGTGTTTATCAATGTTTGATATCCTACATTGACTGTAACTAAACTAAGCCACATCACTTCTTCAGATGTGAACAACCTTCTGCTAAATGACCACTAGTTCTGTGTACAGGTATATTCACCCTGTCACTCAACCATTAGCTGATTTTGGGATTGTTCCCAACATTCTAAAATAATCTTATAGTATTTTTAAGTGGTTAGCTTGCTTTTGTCTGCTTTTTTGTGTTACACCTGTGGCCACGTGAATGGAAAGGCTGGCTACATCTGTATTAGCCAAATTCATTCACTTGCTTATCTATAGTAATTCCAGAACATCTCACACAAATAAGATGTAACCCTCTTCGCTCCACTCTAAAGCAGTTGACATTGAGTTGAGCTATATCCATGGCTATGTTCAGTCTCTCATACCTGTTCCGGGTGCTGGGTCTGTGCAGGCTGGGGGCGTGGATATGCAGATAGATTAATGATGGACGACAGGAATTTTTATAGTACAAACAAGAGCTATATTCACATCCGTTTATTATCCCCACCATACAAAAGAGAGACTTATTTTGAACATTAACTAGTGGCAAGCAATATGGTTACTCTGTGCTTCTTCCCCTGGTAACTCTCACTCCTACGCTTAGGACATAATTATGCTTGTTTCTATTAGTATTTGTCAGATTGGCAATCTCCTGCATAGCATCAGTAATGTCCTATCTCAAGTGGACCCGCACTACTCTCTGGGATCATTATCCCATTACTGTGTATGACATTCTTCATCCTTAGATATTGGATCAGCAGTTTACTAAGGACCTTTTGGTGGGACTTATCCAATTATGCTCTGGAGCTTTTACTCTGAGAACTCCAGCTCAGCACTTGCTTACTCCACTTCCTGCATGAGAACAATCTTTGGCCATTACCATGGACGCCAACTATATAGGGCACGTTTGTCAACTAAAAAAATAAATGGTGACAGGACATCCTTAATACACATAACTATACACTTAAACATATATACGCAACTCACGGTGAGACCCTCTAACTGAACTTCAAGGAACGAGCTTCTAGAACATTGGTGAACTATATATACACTTCTATCTCCCTTTGGTGACATTACTGGTCAGAAGACCAACTGGGGAGTCGCCATCCCCCTGCACAGTCATCCCACATCACATGCAAAGTGGTAAACGGCGGTGCAACTGCTGCTGGAAAAAATGTGACCAATACTGCAAAAGAACTAGGTGCAAAAATGTATTGAAGGCACGTTAAAAAACAGTAAGAGTGTTCTCTTTTACCACCGCCGTTTACCACTTTGCATGCAGATACTCCTTGGTTGGAGCACGCCGACAGCACCAGGAAATTCCACAAGGTCAGCAGTGAGTAACTTTATTACATTATGTTACTTCATTCATGTGATCATCCAGTTCCTAACCACTCTGATTACCACATAAGATATACCTGTTGTAGGCTAGTGGTGTCTATATGGGTGGTGTTTAAAGGGACAATCATAATTTGGATATTGGAATCCTGAGTTCATCAAGCTGTTTTTGTATGGAAGAAAATGAAGATTCAAGCAATATAACTTTAGTACATAGTCTTCTCCTGGTTAGCATCACTAGGGGTCTATCCTCTACTTTTTCTTGTCATCCCACATCACATGATGGGGAGGGGCAACACCACAGTGATCCCACCAAGGCTGTTAACCCCTTACATTACTTAGTAGTCCTCACAGGGGGGTTACAAAGATATGAAAGGAGTTTACACAAGAAATTCTATGGTGACAGAAAATATTGTTTTAAGTGATCATTAAAATGATGGAACCAATAGAAGCAATCTGGAGGATCTAAAGAGAATTCACTGATGCACAAGACTGTAACTACAGTAACTCCTTCTGACAACATACACTGCAAAAACATAGACATAGTTTCAACCGAAGACTGGCTCTGAATTCACAAATGACATGTTGTAATTGGAAAATTACCTTTTGAAAAAAGGATAGTAGTGTGGAGTAGAGAATAAGAATAAAACTGTCCAAAATGCATTTGCTACATTTTAAAAGTATTTCCCCCCCCCCAAATTCCATTACTTGCAAAACGTTTTGACAAGCTCCAAAAGGTAATAATGTTGCCATATGAGTAAGCTTTCAGTGAAATATTGTTTGATAGTGAGCAAAAATGGTGTAAATGTGCCTAATTTATGATAATTTTGCGATTCAAAAAGGACAGATTTTGCATGATTCGCAACCTCATACGAACGTTTTTCACACCTCTAGTATGGAGTGATGTGAACATTTTGACTGATAAGCTTAAATCTAGGAGGGCTAGCTGAAAACACTTAACTTTAAGCCAATGAGTGCTAGTCTAAGGAAAGTCCACAATTTAGGAAGTTAAATGTTGGTTAGATCTCTGTCCTGTTTTTCCTTTAAAGTGACTTCATTTGAATTATTATTACAATGACTTATAATACGTTTTTTTGCTTGTTTTGTTTCAACTCCTGCATTGACAATATATAAATGTTTTCTCAAATACAAAACTGGCTCAACTATTCCTCGTTACTTAGAGCTGAGTATTAAACTAACGGAAACTAATTCAAATGTAACACGTGGCATGCCTCACATTGAAGTGGGTACTATTCCTTATTCCCATGAGCACTTACAGGGCTTAACAGTTGACATAGCAATTCTGAAAGTTCCTATTGTGTTGCTATATCTTTTTATACACAGCCTAGATGTGTGTGCCTTTTACTTGGTGAAGGCCTATCTACGCAATAGCTATGCCTGTGGGGCAGAACACCGTCTGCCTGACAATGTGGCTAAGGCTACCGCAAGTGACAGCAGGAGGGGAAGGAATAGAAAGTATAAAAACAATTATCCCTGTTCTAAATTTGGAGACATTCTGTTCTGCAGTGCTGTCATATCGTCACACTGACAGCTTGGGATTGGCTGGTGACACTGATTGGCAGTAAAAGATGAGCTGTCTTTTACAGACCTCCATGTGAAATGCATTGATGAAAACCGTTAGAGATCATTTTAGGCTTCCTGTCCCTTTAGACTTTCTTCCTTGGCCCTTTAAACTACAGCCTAGAGCAAACTTATGCTAACACTGCTTCATCTTTTGACAGAGCTGTCCTATTTCTGCTCTTTCCTGGGATACTAAATCCACATCAGACTTCAGTGCTCTACTGAACTGCTCTTATTGTGCTCTTATTGTGCTCGAGCTGACCACACTGCCCTCTTTATACACTTCTTTCTCTGGCAGTGAAGTCACAGCAAACCAATGTATTTGACAGATTTTCAATGTGTAGCCAGACCTCTGTATACAGTACCTTTAGGGGTTTACACAATACACTGTAGAGCAATGCTCTACTAGACCCTATATCAAAGAGGTGGCGCTGTGGAGCAAAGAGCAATGCTGCTTCAGAGTGATGATTTTACGTGACATTCCTACTGCACATGCCCTAACATTCGTGTGGTCTACTGTAGTTCTAGATCTAGTACCTGCATGTTTGCCGGTAGTGATATATTTTATTGCCCAAACAAGAAGCATTTGTGTTGTTTATTTGAGTTTAAGAAAACAAACTTAATTAAGAAAATAAACTTATTTATTTTACTACTAGTAGAGGTTTGTGTTCGTCCCAATAGGGTCATTTTCTTCCCGTGTTATCCTATTTGAGTTTAAGACCACAATGGTCCCTTCTTCAAACACCACACCAACTTCTAAAACCTACATGAAAAATTGTATATCATTCCATGTTAGTCTAAAAAAAAGAATGGAATTATTGGTACTATATATTGTGATGCCTTTTATGGGGCCAATGTTAATATTGTATGGTACAGTATGTGGTCATCCCTTTTGGTTTGTTCAGGAACTTGTGAATGATTCTGACCTCACATTGCTAGGCTGGAGCCCAGTGGTGTGGGCTCATCATGGCTCCAAACATTATGAAATGGAAACATATGGTACAGTTAATAAAACCATGTAAGACAAGTAGCCAATCACATTTTTAGGGCAGGTAACTCCGAGTTGGTTTCATTGTGGTCTCTGTTCTAGGTTTACTATAGAGTACGTGCACAGGGCATATCTTTATTAATACAATATTTAGTTTATTTAGAAATTATAGCACCTGCAAAATAAAATGGAGAAATAATAGATGAATTATTAGTAAGCAATATTCTGATTGGGTTAGCAGACAACAAAACTATTATATACTGTGGTATACCATTTATAGAGAACATAACTCAGTAGGGTCTGTTCACTGAAGGTTTATAGCCATAATCAATTGTTAATGGTCATTCAAGTTAATGGCCATTAAAGATTGATAATGGTTGTTACTTTAATGTATAGATCCCAATGACTCAAACATATATGTTATCTATATATAGTTAGAGACAGGAAGAATTAGAAACACTGTATATATATATATATATATATATATATATATATATATATATATATATATATATATAAATGAATTATTCACTAATTTATTTATAGTATTATTTAATTAATCACTGTAATTCACCATCATTCCACCTTAGCACTACATCTTTGTGTGTGTGTTTTATATATATATATGGTGAATTACAGTGATTAATTAAATAACACTATAAATAAATAAGTGAATAATTATATATTAAATTGTACTATAATTAATAATAAATTATAATAACCATAACGTGACAAGTGAAAAAATATATCTTAAATCCAAAAGGATGAGTCCAAAATGTTCCACTTGCTGAAGTTCCAGAGGGGTAATAGTAAAATATATATATATTTATGGTGAGTGGGTTTACTGGCTTTGCATCTCATCCCAGCCTCTGTCTAAAAGCTGTGTTTAAAACAGTATGCATTGGCTTGAGGATTTGCTTGTGTAATACGAGCTTGAGACAAAAGGTGGCACTGTGTGCTCATTTGCATGTCATTTCCCAGAATCCCTTGCTGCAGTGGAAGCGCTGTATGCTGGGCGATGATGGGGAAAGGCAGGGTTGCAGACCTGCCTAAGACATGCAGATGAGCATACAGTTATATTTGCATATATATATATATATATATATATATATATAAATATATATATATATATATATATATATATATATATATACTTGTAGAGGTATCAGTACCGTGTTAGCAGAGCTTCAATAATCAAAAAATAAATAGATGATACCGTTCTGTGGCTAACGAAATGCTTTTATTTGTGCGAGCTTTCGAGATACACTGGTATACTTAAAAACAGTGTCTCTTGGAATGTTATCTGTGCTGTTCCTTCCCCGGTGTGGATGTGTTTTATGGCTAGAGGTGTCAAAAGGTTACTGTGAAAGCAAGTGAATAAAGAGTGTGTATGTGTATCAGTGTGAATAAAAATGAATGGAGAGCCCACAGTATATACAGTGCTTTACACAAGATGTGTGTGGAGTGGGAGTGGATATAAATGGTGTGGGTGGGTGTAGAAATGTGAGAGTTTGTAGCACAACTAAAAGTGTGTGCGGATACTAAGTGGTCCCTATTGGTGTATAGGGATGGAAAAACAAGGAGTATTAGTATCTGTGAGAGACAGCTGTGTGTGCATACATATAGCACAGTATGTACAGACATGGCCTTTAGCGCTCATGGGACGAGAGTTCACTAGTGTCAGTAATGACTCATAAAATTTCGATCTCTGTTTAGGCCACTGCTAAGTGTCCCGAACAGTTGCATAAATTTGTATTCATGCAACCGTCTCTCTTTTGGGGTTTTAAGATTACCTTTGAGTATGGCAACCCTCAGATCGTTCATCATATGGCCAGAGTCAGAGAAATGTTCGCCAACAGGACTGTCTCTTGTACCGCGTGTGATGCTGTGGCGATGCAGGTTCATTCTCTTGTTTAGCCCCTGCCCTGTCTCATCTATGCAGTAGCAGCCCCCTGGGCATTTCATGCACATGATGAGGTACACGACATTGTATATGCTCCGACACAGCAGACAGAGACCAGCGGATTAAAGCCTTGAGATCAGACTTTATAAACCGTGGATATAACCACAGAATTGTAGACCAGCAAATTCACAAAGCCACCAGAATACCAAGAAGTGATCTCCTTGAATACAAACAGAAGGAGATAAGCGACAGGGTACCTTTGGTGGTCACATATAACCCACACCTAGGAGCCCTACGCAAGATCGCCAGGAAACTACAACCCATCCTCCAGGAAGATACAAGACTGCAACAGGTCTTCCCTGAAGCACCCTTATTATCATACAGACAACCCCATAATCTCAAGAATATTATGGTGAGGAGTAAAGTATTCAGCAGTACAACTGAATGCGGGACAAAACCATGCCAGGACCCAAGATGCAAAACCTGCGCAATGCTCTACACAGCGGACACAATACAAATACCACACAGGAATCGGGAATACAAAATCAGAGGAAGGTTCACCTGTTCTTCCAGCAATGTCGTGTACCTCATCATGTGCATGAAATGCCCAGGGGGCTGCTACTACATAGGTGAGACAGGGCAGGGGCTAAACAAGAGAATGAACCTGCATCGCCACAGCATCACACGCGGTACAAGAGACAGCAGTGTTGGCGAACATTTCTCTGACTCTGGCCATAAGATGAACGATCTTAGGGTTGCCATACTCAAAGGTAATCTTAAAACCCCGAAAGAGAGACGGTTGCATGAATACAAATTTATGCAACTGTTCGGGACACTTAGCAGTGGCCTAAACAGAGATCGAAATTTTATGAGTCATTACTGACACTAGTGAACTCTCGTCCCATGAGCGCTAAAGGCCATGTCTGTACATACTGTGCTATATGTATGCACACACAGCTGTCTCTCACAGATACTAATACTCCTTGTTTTTCCATCCCTATACACCAAAAGGGACCACTTAGTATCCACACACACTTTTAGTTGTGCTACAAACTCTCACATTTCTACACCCACCCACACCATTTATATCCACTCCCACTCCACACACACCTTGTGTAAAGCACTGTATATACTGTGGGCTCTCCATTCATTTTTATTCACACTGATACACATACACACTCTTTCTTCACTTGCTTTCACAGTAACCTTTTGACACCTCTAGCCATAAAACACATCCACACCGGGGGAAGGAACAGCACAGATAACATTCCAAGAGACACTGTTTTTAAGTATACCTTTTGCTTCATTCATTGTAACATCGCCGGAAGAAGAGATCAGTGTATCTCAAAAGCTCGCACAAATAAAAGCATTTCGTTAGCCACAGAACGGTATCATCTATTTATTTTTTTATTTTATATATATATATATATATATATATATATATATATATATGTATATATACATATATATATATATATATATATATATAAAAATACACACACACACACACACACACACACACACACACACACACACACACACACACACACACACACACACACACACACACACACACACACACACACACACACACACACACACACACACACACACACATATATATATAATATATATATAATGGGGAAAGACAGGGTTGCAGACCTGTCTAAGACATGCAAATGAACATGAACATACAGTAATATTTGCAGTTGCTTTATGCTTTACTGTGGAGGGTTTTTGTCACTTTTTTTACCCACCATAACCTTAATGACAGTGGTGATTACCTAGTCTAGTCTCAAACCTGCAAGCCATTAAGACCAGCCTCACACTGATGATACCCATCAAGGTTGAAACATGTATGTGAGTAGGTCTAATGGCTTTGCATCTCATCCCAGCCTCTGTTTAAAAGCTGTGTTTAAAACAGCATGCAGTGGCTTGAGGATTGGCTTGTGTAATATGAGCTTGAGACAAAAGGTGGCACTGAGTGCTCATTTGCATGTCATTTCCCAGAATCCCTTGCTGCAGTGGAAGCGCTGTATGCTGGGTGACAATGGGGAAAGACAGGGTTGCAGACCTGTCTAAGACATGCAAATGAACATACAGTAATATTTGCAGTTGCTATATATACATACATAGATAAGGATAGATAGACAGAAAGATAGATAGAAAGATAAACAGATGTATAGATGTAGCCAACCTTATTGCGTCTGTTATCGTGTGGTAAGGCACTAAATTGCATGATTTGGAATGCAGTTTAATGCAATGGAGCCAAGAGTTGTAAAACTACACTATTTGCAATTTTGCAACTCTTGGCTGCATTGCATTAAATTGCAAATCTCACAATAAAGCATTAAAACTTGCACCAGCTAAAGCTTATACAGTATATTATCTCCCTGTACTGTGCTTCAAACTCTGTCAATGCGTACTTTGATGGCGCTATATAAATAAACATATGCATACATACGCTGAAGAGAACATGTGCCTATTTCAACATAACAATAAACTACCTATAAATAAATTCTAATGTGCACATTGCAAATTTTTAATAAAAAGAATTACAATATATTTCAGCATAAATGTTTCTGAGGTTCATTTGCATTCAATTATTTTCACCATCTTTGATCAGGCATAAAATTGAGATAGTAACAAAAATGTGGCCTAAAGCAAGTAAAACTTATTTTCGCACACATTCCAATCACACTTTTCACTAGGTTTTTTTTTTTTTTTTTTAATGTACTAGAAATTGAATACATTAGTCGCAAGACACATTTTCAGAAAATTATCAAATAAAGAAATTACACATTATGTGGACTAAAAAAATAACAGCTGGTAATTGATGATACATATTTAACTGTGTGAAACAGTAGAATTAAATGACAACAAGAAAAAACACAACCCAAAATATACCAGAAAACTGGATGCACACAACTATTGCTGCACGCAAGCCACTCACAAGCTCCTTACTTCCACCCTAGTCGGCCCCAGTCCCTCCTCGCTGCCAGACTCACTTCGCACTGTGACGCATCAGCCAGCAGTGGCTACAGTACAATAGGATTGTGATCCCGAGCGGCGATGTGTCACGTGGTGTGGCAGGGAGCCAATGAGGAGGGGAGATTGCCAGCAGGGGGTGGATCCTTCCTCAACCATGCTCAGCCCTCAATGCTGGACACACAGACACACACACACAGACACACACACAAACACGGATCAGAAAATGTGAATCATGGCCCACCCACCCAACCCATTTTTGCCACGCCCCCTGCACCTACAACGGCTCCCTACAGACTGCGGATCGCGGTGAAGTGCCGTGCACGCGCCGCCAGGACGCAAGGAGGGCACGTGCAGTGGGGCCTTAGCCTAAGGCAGGTTTATGCATGGCGTGCTCCTTATACCTATTTCACCGTCTCCCTCTCGAGCCTCTTAGACAGTGTTCTGCCTGGCTTTGTTTTTTTGTAACCTGCAAATACAAAGGTGCCATTTTTTTTTTAAATATACAAATTTGAAGGGACTGCTAATTTAACTGAACGTCTGAACTAGTTAATCATTTAAAATATTACTGTAGATACTGTAGGAGCATAAGAGAATTTGTATTTTGAGAATATTAATTTTAGGATGAGTTGTGCAGTGCATAGGGTAATAATTGAGGTCTTTCCAGATGTAGCAAGACCAAGGGCTCGCGCACACACAGCACTATGCGGCGCCGCGTGGCGGCATGCGCATGCTCGCGCCTCCATCTGCTGGGCGATACATGAACATCCCCAGCAGACGGAATGATCCGCGAGTGGGCGACGGGAGCAGGGGGAGCGGGCGGTCGGGCAAGTGGGGGAGTGGGCGGGCAAGCGGGTAAATAAATAATGATATGGGTGGAATTGAGAGCGTAAGTGTGTGTGTGTGTGTGTGTGTGTGTGTGTGTGTGTGTGTGTGTGTGTGTGTGTGTGTGTGTGTGTGTGTGTGTGTGTGTGTGTATATATATGTGTGTGCAGGGAACTGCCGAGTCTGTTCACTTTCAGCAGTCAATGCATTGATTGGCTGCCGAAACTGGCGTCGCGCTGCTGCAGCCTGGAATCACACTTTTGAAAGACTCCAGCTACAGCAGCGGCGACGACGCCGTGCTTCGCAGCCAATTGTAGTTTCAACAATGAACACTACCATTGGCCACCAGGGGTTGGTGACAAAAACGAGCGCACGTCGCGTAGTGCTATGTGTGCTCTCGGTCTTACAGTACTGTTCCAGTGACTGCACCTCAGCCACCGCTACCATAATATCTGCTCTTAAAACAGCAAAGATAGTATACCAATGAGTAAATCTGTATGTCTTCCCCAGGTCTCCAACACTTCTTTATTCACCCCATAGTCACATGCCATACAGTGACTATGCGGCAGCCAAGGATTCTGGGTAGTGATGTGCAAATGGATGTGTCCTTTTTTTACTTTGTAACCATTTTTAAATGCATTCCCTTGAGCTTTAGCCTGCTGTATTACTTAGCTTTAGAGATGGGTGAACAGTCCCAATCTGTTCCCCTGAATTTCCCTAACATTTTAGGCCAAATCCACCCCCTCCCCACCACCAAAAACCACCTTTATGTTTATATTAACCTGTTTGTAGCCCTTTTTGATCAGCTAGTCATGGAAACCCATTCCTAGTTAACTTGTGGTGTTAATATGTACTGTAATGTATTTTAATTTACTAATTGTTCATCTCTTTCATGTTGTTTTAGCTTAT
Source organism: Ascaphus truei (assembly GCF_040206685.1). Lineage (NCBI taxonomy): Eukaryota > Metazoa > Chordata > Amphibia > Anura > Ascaphidae > Ascaphus > Ascaphus truei. The sequence goes on along the minus strand of NC_134487.1, from coordinate 267,837,562 downwards.
CTTACCTATTCATATAAAGACCAATATATTGGCAGTTACATTCATAGGAAAGACAGGGCTAATGCCAGCCAGGATTTGATGATTTAATTTATACTGTGTGTGTGCGTGTGTGCGTGTGTGCGTGTGTGCGTGTGTGCGCGTGTGTGTGTGTGTGTGTGTGTGTGTGTGTGTGTATGTATGTATGTATGTACAGTATATATATATATATATATATATATATATATATATATATATATTAGAGAAAAAAGAGAAAAAGCGCCCGATCCATGTGTAAAATCCAAATACAAAATTTTAATAAAAAATGACAAGACAAATGCACACTCACAATTTGTCAATGCAATATAAGCATTATATGGGTAAACCCATGCGCCACATGTAGCCTGCTCACCGACCGCTTTCTCCGTTATGTCAGTCCTCACTGCTGCCAGTGTGTCACGATGAATCGTCCCTCCAGCAACTCAGATGAACAGCCTGTGGTTCCTGGCAGGTAGTGTTTGGGTATTGCGTGCGGCTCAGGGAATGTCTTCCCCTTTCTGGCAAATGACGTATGAGCTAGTCCACCACCGTAGTTCCGTAAAACCACGTGCCCTACGCGTTTCTTCCGGTAACGGATTTCATCAGGGGATATACAGTATATTATAGATATCTTATATACTATATTAGTGAAAGCACTGTATGTCTGTCTGTCTGGCCTGTGTCCCTAGGGGAAATCTCATTGGTCCCTTGGCCCGCCCGCCCCCGCACACCTCTCATTGGCCTGAGGCGGAGTGATGGGCCAAAGGACAAGGACACACACACACACACACACACACACACACACACACACACACACACACACACACACACACCCTCTCTCTCTCTTCCCCCTCGGCCACACATACACTCTCTCTGTCCTCTCTCCCCCCCATCACACTCACCCTTCCTCCCCGGAGCTCCACTCACCTCCTTCCCCGGAGCTCCACTTACCTCCCTCCTGCTCCACTCACCTCCCTCCCGCTCCACTCCCGCTCCACTCACCTCCCTCCCGCTCCACTCCCTCCCACTCCACTCACCTCCCTCCCGCTCCACTAACCTCCCTCCCCGGAGCTCCACTCACCTCCCTCACCGGAGCTCCACTTACCTCCCTCCCGCTCCACTCACCTCCCTCCCGCTCACCTCCCTCCCGCTCCACTCCCTCCCGCTCCACTCACCTCCCTCCCGCTCCACTCCCTCCCACTCCACTCCCTCCCGCTCCACTCACCTCCCTCCCGCTCCACTCCCTCCCGCTCCACTCACCTCCCTCCTGCTCCACTCACCTCCCCTCCCCTCCCGCACCACTCCCTCCAACTCCACTCACCTCCCTCCTGCTCCACTCCCGCTCCACTCACCTCCCTCCCTGGCGGGGGGACACGCGGCCACCTAAGATGGCGGCACCCGGAACGACCCCCTTCCTCCCTCGCGGACTAACTAAGACCGCTCCGCTCCACTCACCTCCCTCCCGCTCCACTCACCTCCCTCCCGCTTCACTCACCTCCCTCCCCGGCGGGGGGACACACGGCCACCTAAGATGGCGGTGCCCGGAACGACCCCCTTCCTCCCTCGCGGACTAACTAAGACCGCTCCATTCCCTCCCGCTCACCTCCCTCCCGCTCCACTCAACTCCCTCCTGCTCCACTCACCTCCCTCCCACTCCACTCACCTCCCTCCCGCTCCACTCACCTCCCTCCCCGGTGGGGGGACACGCGGCCACCTAAGATGGCGGTGCCCGGAAGGACCCCCTTCCTCCCTTGCGGACTAACTAAGATGGCGGCTCCCGGAAGGAGAGGTGACGTGTGTGTGTGTGTCACTGTGTGTGTGTGTCACTGTGTGTGTGTGTCACTGAGTGTGTGTGTCACTGTGTGTGTGTCTCACTGTGTGTGTGTGTCACTGTGTGTGTGACACTGTGTGTGTGTCTCACTGTGTGTGGGACACTGTGTGTGTGTGTCACATGGGGGGGGCAGGAGCAGAGAGAGAGGGGGGAGCAGAGAAACATACAGGGGGAGTGAAGAGGAGAGACCCGGAAATTTTAAGCAACCCACCCCCCTCCTATCCACTGTCCCCCCCTCCTGTCCACTGTCCACCCCCCTCCTGTCCACTGTCCCCCCCCTCCTGTCCACTGTCCCCCCCCTCCTGTCCACTGTCCCCCCCCCTCCTGTCCACTGTCCCACCCCTCTGTCCACCCCCCTCCTGTCCACTGCCCCCCCTCCTGTCCACTGCCCCCCTCCTGTCCACTGCCACCCCCTGTCCACTAACCCCCCCTCCTGTCCACTGTCCCCCCCCTCTGTCCACTGTCACCCCCTCTGTCCACTGTCCCCCCCCTCTTTCCACTGCCCCCCCCTGTCCACTAACCCCCCCTCCTGTCCACTGTCCCCCCCCCCTCCCGTCCACTCTCCGCCCACCCTCTCATCCGCTCTCCCCCCACCCTCTCGTCCGCTCTCCCCCCACCCTCCCGTCTGCTCTCCCCCCACCCTCCCGTCTGCTCTCCCCCCACCCTCCTGTCCTCTCTCCCCCCACCCTCCTGTCCACTCTCCCCCCACCCTCCCGTCCGCTCTCCCCCCACCCTCCCGTCTGCTCTCCCCCCACCCTCCCATCCGCTCTCCCCCCACCCTCCCATCCGCTCTCCCCCCACCCTCCCGTCTGCTCTCCCCCCCTCCCCCTTCTGTCCCTCCTCCCCCTCCTCCCCCTCCTCCTAGCGGGAAATTTAACTCACGGGCAACGCCGGGTCTCTCAGCTAGTTATATATATTAATAGATTTGAAGCACTTACGAAGGTATGCATCTTGTGAAGCAAGGGATACTCAGAGCTTAAATTAACGTGGAACAGCTCTGCAGACCCCTGCTTCAAACCTATTAAAAAAACAGGGACATTTTAAACCACCATTATGGATCTTCCTTTGTGGAACTGATCCGCGGAAATCCCCGGGCCGATGAAAACTGGCTAATCTGGGGTGGATTCAGATCCACAACATTTGTCCACCCATTTCTACAGTACGTAGCTTGCACAGCTAAGATGGGACAAAGAAAAACCAAAATCAATGGATCAACTGAAAGACAGCTGCTTTATCCATTTGAACACATCAGTTTGGGATTGGCTGCTGTTCCTGAATTTTGGAGCTGATCATGGTTGCAACCCAGACACAAATAAGTTATATGTTTGGTTTATGTCTGGTTTGCTCCTAATACAGAAATGTACTGTAGTATAAACCTTGTGTTGGCTCAAGAGTTTTGTCACAATGTTTAAAATGACTAGGGTGAACACAAGCTTCCTGAAGTATATGATTGCAGGAAGGCTGAAAGTTGCAGAATTAGTGGCAACATGCACACTGTGAACACGCACCCACAACATCAGATTTTTCCTCCGCACTGAGGAAGTAGCGATTACGGTTTCTCACATTCCCACAGACTCATTGGAGTACTTGATGATCAAGGTACCCATGCTGTCATCTACTGTTCACCAGAACCATCCCAATATAATAGTGTTGCTAAAGGTGGAGAACAGGATTGCATTGCCTTATAACAAGATGAGTCCCACTCACTCCAGAATTCTTTTCAGCAAGGGACGAGCCTGGGGAAGGGGTGGTTGGAAGCAGCGAGAGAGAATAGGGAAATAGAGAAAGTAGGAGAGGGGGAAAGACGGACACGTGGAGTGATACCTGTGAACACACCCGAGATACCTGGAAAATAAACTAGTTTGAATATGCAAAATATATTCAAATTATTTAAAGTAGCATATTTCCCAGGTACTGTATGTCAGGTGTGTTCACATGTACTGTATGTGTCCAATTGTTGTATAAACAAGTGTTTTACTAAAATAGGACCTATTTGAAGATCTCAGTGGGAGTAAGGCCGTGCCTATAGTGCCGTCGATGGCGACACGACGGGTGACGTCACCCGTCGCCACCGGCAAAAGTTATGTTTCGCTGGGCGGCGGCGTCGCGGGATTCTGGCAATTTGATTTGTTTAAGGGCCGTCACGTGACGCGACAGCTCTTGAAAAATCAAATTTTGGCGGTTTCCAGTTTTCGCTATGGCGACGTCGCTCCGTCGCAGACACTATAAGCGCACGCGGTGGCGGCAATGTATTTGTTTTCGGGCGACGTCGCGTCGCCGGCACTTTAAGGACGGCCTAAGGCCTGGGACATAGTAGATTAAGCTGTGCTGAGCCATGCTGAGCCGCGCTGATCAGATGCACTTACCCCCTGCATCTGTCTTCAGCGCGACTTTAGCAGCTGCTTCCGCATGCGTGCGGAAGCTCCGAAAATTTCAGCAGACAGGTAAATTTTAAATTTGCCACTTAGGGAAGAGGAGGACCGGTCACGTGACCGCTCACATCCAATGGGAACGAGGGACTAGTCCCTCCTGCCACACCGCCTCCCGACACACCTCCGCTCCGCCTCCATGCTGCCTCCGCCCCGCCCCCAAACCCTCCCAAAGCGCGCTCACTGCCTCGCCTGCCAGGACACAAAAAAGCTCCAGTTTGAGCAGGCGAGGCAGAGCAGGAGCGCGGATCAGCGCGGCCCGAGGCACCATGCCCGAGGCCTAAGTCTAAGACTTAGATTCACATTATTGGAAGCTAAGGTAATGATGTGCTAACTTAACGGCTTTAAGCCTATGCTAGTGAGATGTATTTCGACCATTGCTTTTGTGTAGAATAAGCTTTGTGGATATGTATTAAAATCTGGGGAAATAATGGGTCTTACTGTATTAGGTAACATCACATTATGAGTCGTGAGTTAACAGAACTTTGTGGGTTCTAAGACTGGCAATATCAACTTGTCTAAAAAGAGTAATATGTTATATCCTGAAATAGATATAAAGAAATATGTCATTTTGCTGGGGAACAAAACCCTTAATTTTTACAGGACGATCTGATATTGACCGTATTAAATAACCTCTCAATAATGACTAAGAATATGTAAACTCACATATGAAAATATCTTCAAGATGACACGTAAGCATTGCTTAATATATATATATTTTTAAGTTTCTCACCATTTTTTTGTGTGTGTTATTTTTCTTCAGAGACATTGCCTCTGGAGTTATGAATCAAATGACAGACAGCAATTATCACCAGTCCCATTCCACTAACAATGTCTTCTCACCCTCATCATACAGAGGGACAAAAATATGACAATAATGTTGTAGCATGCCACTTAATTGCTGAAACTGGAAACCTGTTTGCTATATTTTTTTTTCACCTCATTTGATTAATAATATATTTAGAACAGTACTTAGGAACAAAAGGTGTTTACCATGGCCTCCCTAGGGGTTTTAGAGATGCTCAGTTTTGTTCATGAGTACTTTTCTCACTGTAAGAGTACACAATGTAACGTTATTGGTGCTAATGCTAATGAGGTGATACTTGCAGCTATTTCAGACCAGTTTCCTAATAAACACTTATGCACATTTTGTCATTATTGCCCATTACAGTTGGGAATCATATTCTCGAGATGGTATTCATGAGTGGGTGATGGATCTGTAAGCACCCGACTAGATAGCAGGCATAACAGCAACTTTAACCATTTCAGTGCACTAGAAGTGAGCAGTGTACTGCACAGAGTTGCAGGAACATTGTCCACTGAAAGGACTGAGTATAGTACAATAATTAAGTAGTCAGTTCCTCACACAAATTATTTTTTTTAACAGTGCTGACAGAGTGGCTACAGTAAGTGGTAAGAACACACTGTCAGATCCTAGTGACTTTGGGGTGGGGATTGATTGGGGGTTATTCATGAAACTGTAACATTTGCCAATCTTTGTACTATAACACAGATACTCCAGTTGAAGTCATTAGGAGCTTACGTGCGATAGTACCACAATTGGCACTATTGCAGTTTCATGAAAAAACCCCATTGTGTCAGCACAATTCCGTATACATTGTAAGTACTGTATACAAATGAAAAAGTGTTATTACATTATTTACCATCTATTACAGAGGTGGGCAACCTATTTTTCAATGTAGCCACAGGTGTGGCAAATGAGAAGTGAAAATCGCCACACCACGTAAAAACTGAGAAATTAGGTTGCTCAATAGAACATTTAAAACCACACACTATTCATCTGCTGCACTCACATGCTGCTGGTTCACTTTTTTGGCTCAGTCAGAAAGCGGAAACCAGCACACGCCATCAGGAAAAAGTCTATTTTACTGTGGGAGCTGGCAAACTCAAATTCGCCACACTTTCATGGCCAACTCGCCATTTGTGGCGATTGGCGACAGGGTTGCCCACCTCGGCTTTATTATATATTGATTCTTGGGCTCATTTTTATAGGATGTTTTCGGTGGCAGGTGCCGGATAAGGAACTACACTAGGCATTTATCCGGCAACATCTCATAGATGATGATGTATATGTATAGAGTAATATACCTTCGCAAAAAGATGAGATGCTGCACAGGATAAAGGCAATTAAATAGAAGTCATATCAATTTAGATAAATGGTGCATGGCCCAAGCAACCACAATGTAGCAAAGAAAAAGAAACACAAGTACACATTTCAGTTCAAACAAAGTGTAATATTAAACAAGATGCATAGCTTCAATATAGGGTACAGTAATTATAACTATCACAATTGGGAGTGAAGCATTAAGAGTCATTACCATGCATTGTAAATATGTATTTTGTTTAACCTAAGCTTTGGTTTGAAATTACAGTTGGACTAATTTTTTTCTTCATATATTATTCATAGATTTTTCTACAGCATTATAAATAAATATATCCATTAAGCATCTCTTAAAATCAACTTTCTTGTGATTGTTTGAACTAGGCTGTATAAAGAACCCGTTCTCAAAATATTCATCAGCAGAGATAAAATACTTGCCAAAATACAATGTGGTGACATTTTATTTTGTCTTTAACACTTATTTAAAGTGTAGTCACACTTAGTAAAATATATTGCAGTTACATTGAAAGCACTCAGCTTTATCATATTCTTTGTCTCTGTCACGCTCAGCCTGGGAATAATATTATGGTGTATATTTGCTATAGTCTCCAGTAGAGAGTCAATATTTGGGGTGAATTTGGATCCGCAGAGGATCGTCCGGTTCCTTGTGGTCCTCGAATCGCAGTAAATCAATCTCAAAAAGGGCAATTTGTGTTTTGCAGATTTATTATTATTATTATTATTATTATTATTATTAATACACTCTGCAGATTCCACAACCCGTGGACGGATTTGTAGAATCCAATCCGTGGATTCAGCAATCTGTAGATGTATTTTTAAGAATCCGCCAACGGATTCCTGTATCCGCGGATGGGATTAAACAAATATTTTGTCAAGTATCATCTACGGGTTGTATCCAATGGTGGTTTTTGATGAATCCAAATAAATCCTAATACTAACGCTACCCACTACCCTTAAAACTTTAACACTTATCATAAAACCCCTATCCTTAACCCGTTACCCTAACCACTTAATGAACCCTTAAATTAACTTACCTCGACAAAGCAGCCAGCTTAGTGTCTAGCGGCGAAGTGGCAGCGGCGGAGGGTCCCTCTTCGGCAGAATGCCGGCTGCGACCAAGTGTCCCATTCTGCTGTATAGAGGGCCTGGGGGATTCTGGTGTTATGGCCCCTCCGGTAATCAAAGTGTTAAATAGTCTCCAATGTGCTTAATAGCTATGCCACTGTAACACAAAGGCCTGCTGGGCCAGTGGGATGTACAGTTAGAAACACCACAAGATCACAATATAACTGTGGAGATAATGCAGCTGTGATTCAAATGCTATAGTGATCGGGAGTGAGCTAGAGAGTAGATTTTCAAGAAAATTGCAATAGTATCCATAAAAAAAAGTTTCCATATCAAAAAGTTGTGACAAACTGTAAAAGGTAGATCATTATGGTACAGCAGGTTCATTCATTGAATCAAACTTCAAAACTGACTTTTGAATCAGAGCAAAATTCAAGCCAAAACCAGAGAAAAGCTCATCCCTCAGAATCGTTATTATGTTTATTTATTTTTTCATTTTGCTTTTTGCTATATATATATAAAATAATATATATATATATATATATATATATATATATATATATTTATATATATATTATATATAAGATTGCAGTTTTTTGTAAAGTTCAAACATACAGCTCAACCCCCTTATAACACTATACTTGGGATCCAAAGAATCATATCGCGTTATAAGCGGATCACGTTTGAAATAATGTACAATTATATGCATTGTACAATAAAGTATTTAAGATACCAATACTCGTGTTGTAAAGTATTCATAAATATGAAAATTGGGAGCCACGCTTGCATCGCTTTATAAGCTGATTCGCGTTGTAACGGATCGTGTTATAACGGGGTTGAGCTGTATATATATATATATTTGAACTCAATCTTAATTGCAATCTTAATTGAAAAGTGCATCCAAATGTAAAAAAATACATTTTAATTTTTATTTTTTCAAATCTAAATCGAAAACCGATGGAGTTCTTGAAAAATCGAAACACACGTTTCTTTTTAGAAACCAATCCACGTGCGACAGTGAATGGGAGTTAACGACCGTTCCGGTGTATCAACCCATAATAGAGCTTGATGAATCTTGGGGTATAAAGGTTGCAGTCTCACTTAGTAACATCTACTGTACCACAGTTGCAATAAATGGAAAGCAATAAGCCATGTAACTCCCCTTTCTTGCAATTTACCATTTGTTTCATACTGTAACTTAAAGAGGCAATCTGTATGGCACTTTAAAAAAGAAAATGATTTTTTTTTACCAATCTTTTTTGTTTATTGGAAACTTGCAGCAGAAATACAAAAAGTAACAACAATATAGACTTGGCAATGAAGTCATAGGCACATGACTGCAGGTAGTACAAGACAATCCAACAAACCATTTTCTGTTTTTAAAGTAGGTAGAGGGGGAGACGAGGGACGGGGTATAGGTGGGAACGACAAGGAGAGAAGAGCGGAGGGTGGGGGAGGGAGGGATTTATGGAAAATGGAAGTTCGGGAGTCTCCGATCCCATGCACCCAGAGGAGGGTCAATTTAGGGCCAGGATCTGAAGGAGAGATGGGGCTCCCGAGCCAGGCCATGGTTCCCAGGTTTTATAAAATTGGGGCATTTTCTGCTTTAACATGGCTGTAAGCCTTTCCATGCTCATGACTGTATTTATTCTGTTAACAACTGTTCTCCTGGAGGGTGCTTTTATTTGTTTCCAGGCCACTGCAACTGAGCACCTAGCGGCTGTTAGGATAGAGGTGATCAGCCTGGACAGTGGTGCGGGGAGGTCCTCTAGTGGTTTTCCCAGTACATACGTCAGAGGGTCCAAGGGGTCTTCCAGTACAAGGGTTTCATGGAGAAGTTTCTGAACTTTGGTCCAGAATTTCTGGATCTCCGGACATGACCACCAAATGTGGGCCATGTCTCCCGTTTGACCACATCCCCTCCAGCACAGGTCTGGTGTGCCTGGGAAGATCTGGCTCAGTCTGCTCGGGGTCAGGTACCATTGGAATAGGATTTGATAGATGTTTTCTTTTGTTATGGTACAAATCGACATTTTGGTAGCTGAATCCCAGACATCTCCCAGTCTTCGATGTCGATCTGAAGGATAAGATCAGCAGACCACTTTTGCATATAGGAATGGGATGGGGGGGGAGTGTCGACTCTATCCCTCTGTAGATCTCGGATATAAGTCCTTTTTGATATTCGCCTTTGAGACGGAGGGATTCAAATTTGGTCAGGACGGGAAACTTAGAATTTTGGGAGAGAGCTCGAATAAAATGTCTGATTTGAAAAAATTTAAACAGGTGAAGGTCGTGTGAGAGATACTTATCTTGGAGCTCTTGGAAGGACATAATTTCCTCTTTATTCAGCAGATCTGCAACCATTCTAATATTTAAGTCCTGGAATTTACCAAATTGATTACGGGAGCACCCAGGCGGGAATTCTGGGTTTGGGTTTGCTGGGACCATAGGATAACTGGGAGGGGGGTGGGGGATGCATGGTAGGATTCTATCACCAACAGCAGTTAGAAGTCCTGGAATTATTCCAGACCACTGCCTGGCGTAGTTGGGCTGCTTGATAGTATCTGACCACGTCAGGTGCGCCTAGGCCCCCCCTCGTCTGTGAGGATAGCATAACCGACCTCGGGACCCTGGGCTTACGCCGTTTCCAAATAAATCGGAATATGTGGGACTGTATATTTTTCAATTCCGATAATGGTATTGTTACTGGGAGGGTCTGGAAGAAGTATAGTAAGCATGGGAGGATATTCATTTTGCAGGAAACAATTCTGCCAAACCAGGAGATTTGGTGGTTGTTCCATGAGTCCAAATCTTTTTTAATTTGATCAAATAAATATTTTATGTGGGAAGAGTTCCATCTGTATTTATAATTAGACTGTAGTAGTTTCCAGAGAGGTTCTGGTAGGGAAAGGTTAAGCGCTTCCGATTTGTCCATATTAACCTTGTAGTCAGAGACCTGGCTAAATTGATCTAGTAATTTTTGGAGGTTAGGGAGGGATATGTGTGGGTCTGCGAGGGTCAAGATTGCAGCATCCGCAAAGAGGGAGATTTTGTATTCCGTATCTCCAATCGGGATACCTTTGATACTTGGTTCGGCTCTGATTTGGGCCGCTAATGGTTCGATTGTGATTGCGAATAATAGTGGGGACAGGGGGCAGCCTTGCCTAGTTCCATTTTTGATTGGGATTGGGTTTAGTTGTCCGCCTGGTAATTTAAGATATGCTGTGGGGTTTTGATAAGGGGCGCAAACTCCCTCTAAGAAAGGGCCTGTGAAACCGAATTTAAGCAAAGTTTGGTCTAGAAAGGACCATTTGATTTGGTCGAATGCCTTCTCGGCATCAGGCTTAATATCATGGCTTGGAGTTTATTGAGATGCACATGGTCAATAATATCAACAATTTTGCGGGTGTTGTCAGAGGTCTGCCTTCTTGACACAAAGCCCACTTAATCAATATGAATTGGTCTGGGGAGAATCGGGTTTAGTCTGTTTGCTAAGATCTTGCTGAAGAGTTTAAGGTTTGTATTAAGTAGGGAGATCGGTCTGTAACTACCGCATTGTAGCGGGTCCCTTCCTTCCTTGTTGATTATGGCTAGGTTGGTGGCCGAGATTGTGCCTGGAATCGGTTCGCCCTCCATAAAGGAGTTCAACATATCCAGGAGGTAGGGGGAAGAGAGTCGACACAAACGTCTTATAATAGGCGTTGGAGAAGCTGTCTGGCCCAGGGGACTTAGCTAATTTGATGGAGCTTATGGCTTGGGTTAGTTCTTCTTGTGAGATTTTTTGGTTTAGTGTTTGCAACTCCTCCTCAGTGAGAGAGGGCAGGTTGCACTTTGCTAGGTATTGAGAGGCTATTTTGGCACTATCCTGTTGCTGATCTGGGGGGTGAAGGTTATACAGTTCTTCGTAAAATTTGGCAAATTGTTGGTCAATTTCCTTTTCCACGAAGGAGATCTGGCCATTTTGGGTGCATATCTTAGTGATTTGACTTTTATGCCTCTCAATTTTGCGGATAGAAGTTTATCTGCTTTGTTGCCCCTGTCGTAGAATCTTTGATTGGTCCATTTCAGCGCCCTCTCTACCTCTTCAAGCTGTGTTTGTTTCAGATCCGTTCTTGTTTTGTCGAGTATTTTGTATAATATTTTAGAGGGGGAATGTTTATGTTGTTGCTCCAGCTTCAGGATCTTATCTGTTAGCTCTTTTTGTATTTTAAGTTTCATTTTTTTCTTATAGGAGGCCATTGAGATAAGATCCCCTCTTATTGAGGCTTTATGTGCTTCCCAGAGCGATCTGATGCCGAAACTGATCCTCTATTTATTTCGAAAAATTTGGATAATTTTTGTCTAGTTGTCTGAACTAATTTCGGGTCATTGAGGAGCGAATCATTTAGCTTCCATTTATATGTGCTGCTTTTTACGAAGGGTAGAGAGAGGGTTAATTCGACAGGGGCATGGTCTGACCATGTAATTGGGCCTATATTGGACTGGGAAGATGCCTGGAGAACATTATTGGCGCCTAGAAAATAGTCGATCCGCGAGTAAGACTGATGAGGAGCTGAGAAGAATGTGTAGTCCCTCTGACCCAGGTGCTGGGCCCTCCACATATTCGTTAGGGAGAAATTTTGTAAAATTTCTCGAAACTTTTTGGCCTTTTTTTGAATTAGTATGGGGAGTTGACAGTATTGTGGATTTGTCTTGGTCAGGGGAGAAGACCATGTTGAAATCACCAGCTAAAATTAGTGAAGCTAATGAAGCCTGGTCTAGTGAGTCTAGCAACTTTTGGAGGAATGAGACTTGATTCTCATTGGGGGCGTATATGTTAATGAAGGAGATAGGGGATCCCGAGAGGGTACCCGGTAAGACCAGCAATCTCCCATCTGGATCTCGTGTTATTTTTGTTAGAGCGAAAGGGACATTATTTTTGATCAGGATAGCCACTCCTCTTTTCTTTCTTGGGGAGGCGCGAAAAAAGCCTGAGGAAAGGTATTCTTAAATGTATTTGGGGGTTCGGAGGAGTTAAAGTGAGTTTCTTGAATAAAGATTATGTCGCCTTTGTTTTTTTTAAGTTCTTGGACTGCTAATTTTCTTTTTTTAACTGAGTTAAGCCCCTTTACATTAAGGGAGATAATTTTGATGGAAGACATTATAAAAATATTTTGTTTTCAGAGCTATAAGCTCTGGGCCCCGTTCTTGTCCCATGACGGGGGTTTGTGGGCCCTCTAAGGAAGGGGCCTTGGGGAAATCGTAAGACTCCTGATGGGTCTTGGGGGGTGGAGACGGCTGATGGGCGTGGGTGTGATCGGAGGGGCATGGGTTGGGAGGAAAGGTGTGGGGGGTAGGTGGGGAGACACATGAGGACGGAAGAGGTTGTGGGCTTTGAGGGAGCCCTTGAAAGAGTTCCTTAGTCACCATAGTAAAAAAGGAAAGGGGATCAAAAACCTCTGGAGAGCCTCCTGGGACACCAAACATGACGCAAGACAGGAATCAGAGGTCGGACACCCTCCTTACTTGGTACGTAAGGGGGAGCTGCGTGGGGCAGCGGTAGGGGCGCGTGGTAGTAAACATATAGACATATCGATAGTACAATAACAATAAAACTGTTGTTTCTGCACCTTGTAGTGGGGAATGGGGGTGTGAAATGGGGGTTAGGTGGGGGGGAAGGCTTTTTTTTTTTTTTAAATGGGTGTATAGTTAACCTTGAACCAGTTAACAGAGAACCTATCCTTTAGGCCTGTGGGGAGTCTAGGGCTGGGGGAGGGGGGGGGGAGTCTAGGGCTGGGGGAGGGGGGAAGGAGGGGGAGGAAGGAAAGATATACCCATACGTAAAACAATAAGGAACAGTCGCGAAAACCTTTGTAGATGCATACATTGAATGTTAAACACCTTTATATATATATATTATATATATATATATATATATATATATATATATATATATATATATAGGCTTTAGCAAAAACACAGTGAGAGTACATTTACTTGGGGCAAGAACAGGAACCTAGGGGAGTAGGTGGGGGTGGAGAGGGGGAGGGGGGGAGTAGGGGGGAAGAGGGGAGAGGGGGCGGGAGGCGGGGGGAGAGGGGGAAGGGGGAGGGGGAGGGAGAGGAGGCGGGGAGGGGGGCGGGAGGGGAGGGGGAGAAAGGCGTAGGGGGGAGGGAGGCGGAGGGGGGGGGGAGGTGGAGGGGGGAAGGCGGGGGGGAGGAGGGAGGCGGAGGGGGGAGGCATCTACACTGGGGCTAGGGGAGGCGGGCGGGGAAGGGCTAGGGGCAAGAAAAAGCTAGGGGTGGGGGGGCATAACAACCTGAGTGTCAGATTCAGATCATTGTAAAATTATTTGTGGATATATACATTGACTGGTGAGCCCTTCTATATATCTCTTAGAATTAGAGGATCTTATAAGGTGTATAGAGACAGAATATATAGTCAGCATTAAGGGGGGGGGATCCTCTTGCCAGTTTGAACATACACATATAAAGTACATACAGGTTATTTACTTTGGTGAAGAGCATTTCAGATTCTCTGTGAGACATCGTTGTGGGGATGGGGAGAGGAGAAGAGGGGGGGGAGGGAGGGGGGAGCCTGGGGGGGAAAGGGGGGGGGCATAACTTCCTAAGTGTCAGTTTCACCTCATTGTATATTCATTTGGGGATTTGGACATTGCCTGAGATACACAACTATACATCTTTCTGGTTTAGGATTTCTTGTAAAGTTCATAGAGACACTGTATATAACCAACATATAGGGGGGGGAGCTCATGAACAGTTTGAGCATATACATAAACAGTACATTTAGGTTATTTACTCTTGGTAGGGAGCGCTTCAGCTTTTCTATGTGTTATTGTGGAGATGGGGGGGAGGGAAACAGGGGGAGGGAAGGGGGGGAGGGAGGGGGCGGGGAGGGGAATGAGAGGGGGGAAGACTGGGGGTGGGGGGTAGGGACGTGTGGGGAGAAATAACATGTAGCTCATGTTTAATCAGATATTAAGTGTGGAGACTGTGTGTGCATACGACCTGTCCATTTTACTTGTTCCTGTCGGCAGTCCATATTATGAGGGGGGGGGGGCAAAAGGGATCATCCTCTGGGGGGGCAGCAGGGAAGTCAGAGCAGGCTCCAACTCACCCCCCCTCCCTTCGTCTCTGGGCCAGATCGCTCAGAGAAACTCTGGGGTTCCCCTCACCCCTGCGCAAGACAGAGGCGGGGCATCTGTTGAAACTGCATGAAGGGAGTCAGCTCTGAACTCCCCGCTGGCCAGACCAGGAACTCGTCCCGGGTAAGTTAGGTCCTGTATAGGAGGTGGAGAGGCTTCGGGGGTAGCGGGTAGGTTGGATGGGGGGTAGCGGGTAGGTTGGATGGGGGGGGTAGCGGGTAGATTGGATGGGGAGTTGGTGAGGTGGAGGGTAGGAGAGGGGCCGGAGTGGGGGACAAGGGAGGTAGGGGGGGGACACGCCAGGGGGGGACTGATCTCTAGGTTCCTTTATTGTGGGTTAGTAGTTGCCCCATCAATGGTTTGAACTGTCTAAAATCCGAGCAGCTGAGTTAGGTTGTAGGGGATAGGGTCCGGCATGAGGGCGAGGGGAGAATGGAGAATTGTGAGGGGGGGTAGCCTACTTAGTGAGGCCCAAGGGGGCCAAGAGTGCAGGGGGAGGGAAGGGGCAGGGGGCAATCGTCTGGCCAGGCTCCCTACCGGGGCCGACGGGTTCGCCGGTGCAGGAAATTTGGGTGGTGGTCGGGTAGCTGGGGTGTAGAATAGCTTGGGGCACATGAAGGGCTCTTGGGTAGTTAGACAGGCAGCTTCCCTCAGCAGTGGCGGTCGGGTGACAGGTTCGTCAGTGGGGCTTCTGGTTGGCGAGATGCTCCGAAGTGCGGGGGGCTCTGCTTGATCCGGTCTTGATGGGGTTCAAGGGGTCTGGTCGCCATCTTATCATGTTCTGATATATCTGGGACCAACTGCAGGAAGATTTTCCGGAGGTAATCCTGGAGGATGTCAGGGGACACAGATTCCGTGATATGTCTGATACGTAGGTTTTGCGAACGCTCCGTTTTCTTGGTCTTCGAGGGCGTCTTTTAATTCATTAACAGCATGGCCAAGCCTGGCCATCACGTCTTCTGTATTGGATTGGGCAGTGAGGGCTCCGTCCATTTTGGCTTCCAAGACGTCTGTTCTTTTGGTGAGGCAGTTTAGGTCTGATCTTATACCTGCCAGGGCCGTCCCTAGGTCCTCCTTGAACCCCCTTTTCATCTCGAGGAAGAGGGACTTAACGAACTCTTTATTTAGCCCTCGCCTTTCAAATTCACATTGCTCCTCCAGTGGGCTCCCTTCGGCGTGCTGCGGCTCCTTGCCGCCATCTTTGGAGTCGAATCGCGGCTCCGGCTGTCTCTGCGCGAGCGGGAAGAAATTAGTTACTGGGTTCTGAACCCGTTTTTGCTTCCCTTCCATTCCCTCGGTAGCAGGAGGGGGTTTGGTAGCTTTTCTGGGTGTTTTTTGATGGGGGGTATGCTCTTTCTTGTAGATTTCATCGGAGGGTGCCTGGAGCTCTCTCCCTAGTCAGCCATCCACGGTGACGTCACCGGAAGTCTCTCCAAGAAAATGATTTTAATACATGCAGCCTTTGATTACCTTTTATTTCAAACTAATTACCTAAGCTGCCGATCGATTCCATCTCTCGTGATCGTCAGCAGAGATTCTGTTTCGCAGGGTTCACAAAATGGCTGCTTTTAAGGTTCATTCAATCCTACAGCCAGTGTAACTCAGCAACTAAAATGTATTCATATATTACTACGGTAACATTATCTATTGTTACATTGTGCAGATGAAACTGCTGGGAATATTGGCAACAAATTATCACAGCAGGAAAGTGTTACAAATTTCTTGCACTGCTGGGGAAGTGCTAAGGCCTGCTTTACCAATTAAAGGATGCACAGTATATTGAAACACATTAAAATTGGCATTGTAGGTCAATTAAAAAAACAAAAACAAATGTAGCAAGTATTATCTACTACAGAACTGATTTATTTAATAATAAAAAAAACTTGCTTTGTGTGCTTGGATTACTCCTTTTAGATTTAATAAAAACTTCACAAGAAGCGACAGACTATACTGTACAACAGGGGTTTCACCCCCCATGGGCTGAGCAAGATTTCTGGGGGAACGCGGCGGTTACAGAGGCCCTGCGCTCTTCCACAAAGCATTTAATTTAAATGCCAGGGAGAGCGCGCGAGGCCTCTGTAACTCACTTACCTGGTCTCTGGCAGCTTCTGGCTACGTGTAGCCATGGCAACGCGGTGTCAAATGATGCCAGGTCACGTGATGTTGCGTTGCGATGACATCAGAAGACGCCGGAGAACAGGTAAGGGGGTTTGGGCGAGCAGGAGGGGTGATCAGATAGGACTGAAGGATATCACAGTGAAACATGCTCAAATAAATAAGCAAAAGTAAAGACATTATGTAAATAGAAAAAATACAATAATTAGCATATATCATAATATATTTATTGAGTAAGTGAGACAGATTTATTTTAAGAGATCTGGTGCACTAAATTAAACCCCTTTTTTGTTTAACTATGTCGCTCTCAGAATGTAAAAGTTAATGAACCTGGAATTAGTTGTAATTTTCTACTGGCAGGGTATATATTGTTCACATAAATATTTAATATGGGAGATTAATGAGTAGAAATGGATTTAGAAGGAAGTTTCACTAACGTGTTTAAATGTGCAGTTCCTAAGCAAAGTATAGATGAATTTTCAAACCGTATAGCGTTTTTAATGGGTTTTAGCATTTATACTTCGACCATTCCTCTAATTCAGGGGTAGCCAACTCCAGTCATCAAAAGCTACCAACAGGTATCAGGTTTTAAAGATATCCTTGCTTCAGAACAGGTGGCGCAATCAGTGGCTCAGTCCAGGGCCGCCAACAGGTTTCTGAGGCCCAGGACTAGAGCTTCGCCCGGCGGCCACCCATAGTGTCAGCGTACTGCCCCCCTCCGCCCCCCCCCCCCTGTCGGCGACCTTGCAAGTCCTCCCCTTTCACATCTGTACTTCTGTCCCCCCTCTGTCTCTTACTCTTTCCCACTCACTATCCCCCTTCCTATCATACACCCCCTCTCTCCTCCCCTCCACTATCACTCAATTACCCCTTCCCACTCAATCTTACTCCCTCAATCTCCCCTCCTCAAACTCATTTCCCCCTCCTCCCCTGGGCACACACACAATTCCCCCCAATACCCATACAATTCCCCCTCCCACACTGCCCACACAATGCCCCTCCCCCAATACATACACAATACCCCCTCCTAACACAAAATGAACCCCCAAATAGAAACACAACTTCACACCCCAGATACAAACACCCAGGGTCGCCAACAGGGGGGGACAAAGGGCACTAGCATCCCGGGCCCTGTGAGTCAGGGGGGCCCGGATGCCCCGGCCCCCTGCGCGGCCGTGAATTTAATTAAAAAAAAATGCTGGACCTCCATGTTGGCAGCGCCGGAAGTAAGTGAGCTTCCGGCGCGAGAGGGAGCCCCTGCAGTCCCGCCACCACCCTTTGCAGCATCGGGGCCCCCCGCAGTTGCCGCCACCCCCTGCAGTCTTCGCCACCCCCCGCAGTCGTCGCCCCCAGTCTCGGGCCTCCCCCCCCCAGCCTCGGCCCCCCCAGCAGCATCGCACTGCCACCCCCCCCCCTCTCTGCAGCCACCAAGGTAAGTCTGATTTATTTTATATATATATATATATATATATATATATATATATATATATATATATATATATATATATATATGTGTGTATTGGGGGGTTGGGGTATTTCTTTATATGTATTGGGGGTTGGGGTATTTTTTTATATGTGCTGGGGTATTTTTTTATATGTATTGGGGGGTTGGGGTATTTTTTTATATGTATTGGGGGGGTTGGGTTTTTTTTTATATGTATTGGGGAGGATGGGTTATTTTTTTATATGTATTGGGGGGGTTGGGGTAATTTTTTATATGTATTGGGGGGGTTGGGGTATTTTTTTATATGTATTGGGGGGGTTGGGGTATTTTTTTATATGTATTGGGGGGAGTTGGGGTACTTTGTGTATATATATATATATATATATATATATATATATATATATATATGATTTTTTTATGTTGTGTGTGTATGTGTATATATATATATATATATATACACACACACACACACACACACACACACACACACACACACACACACACACACACACACACACACACACACTCCCAGTAAGAGATTCTATATCTATATCTATATATATATGTGTATATATATATATATATATATAAATCTTACTGGGAGTGTGTGTGTGTGGGGGTTATATGTATTGTTTTTTTATATGTATTGTGTAGCTGGGTTTTTTGTATGCATTTGGGGGGGAGGTTGTATATACTTGGGGGGGGGGTGGGGATTTAAAAAAAATGTATTTTGGGGTGGGAAGTTTTGTGCATTGGGGGTGGGAAGTTTTTCGGTACTGTATATATCTTGTGGGGGGGGCGGAATGAGTGAGCGTGGGGTAATTGACGAAGGGAGAGGAGAGAGGGGGTGAGTGAGGAAAAGAGGGTGTAAGAGTGAGAAGCAGGGGAGAGAAATACATGCGAGGCGGGAGAGTGAGATGGGGTGAGACGGAAGGGAGAGAAATACATGGGAATGGGGGTGGGGGAAGAGGGGGCTCGTGAGGTGTGAAATGGGGAGGGGGGGGCGGCGGGCAAAACTGCCGACACGGGGGGGCCCTGCTTAAAATGTTTGACCCGGGCCCCACGATTTCTGTTGGCGGCCCTGCAAACACCACTACTACCCCACCATATACAATTACCACTACCACAATACAATTACCACCACTACCCTGCCAAATACAATTACCACCACTACCCCCTCCCCAGATATAAATACCACTACTACCCACAGATACAATACTGCTCCTTTAATACCTCTAGCAGCAAAAGAGTGGTGCCATTATCACCCCCAGTAAAATCAGCATCAAATCGCTTTGCATTTCAATTTCTACCTTAAGTCTTCCAGGAATGAGATCAACAGGTTCTGTATTTTTTTCTTAAACAGATAAACTGCATTTTGAAGGCAGTTTGTAAGATTTCATATCAAGATTGTATTTGTTTACTTTTAACATAGACGGGTGAACATACATAGTGCAGCTCCGCTGACATTCATCAAAAGCACTGCAATGTAACCACTGAACATATACAGTAAACTCACAGGAGCCAAACTACTAATGGGAGTTTGCCAGAGGAGACTGATATTCAAGGGTACAAATAATTCACAACATCAAATATTCAGCATTTGTACTGTATGATGACTAGTGTTGTTTGACTCATCAGTATGCCTGCTTATTTGGTAGAGGTTTTTGACATCAGAACCTACGTACCAGAACATACAATCCAAAACCAAATACAAAACCCTAAGGATTGTTAGAACCAAAACCCCAAAATTATTTTGAATCAAAACCAGAACATCAGGTTAATTTCTAAACATGGAGCTGAAACTCGGGGTATTTTGCTCCATATCTTATTATTATTTTATGTTTTTCAGTTATATTATTTAAGTATCCTAATTGTTGTTATGGCTTTTCTATTTATTGTAAGTATTTTTTTTCTTTAGTATTGTATTTTGAGCATTGAGCATTTTTTGTTTTGCTTATTTTTAATTTATCCTTAATTTGGTAAAATTCCAAAACTAAAACTAAACAAATCAAGTTTTGGCAAAACCAGAACCAAAACACAAGTGAAGGTGCCTTATTTTTTGGGCACTTATCTTTAGCAGACAAATGAAAGACAATAAAACAATTTGTCAATGTTATTTTATTGTCCTATGTAAAAAAAAATGTAAATTTTTTTAAGGGATTATGGTAATTCTCTTTCTTTTACACCACTTATTCTTCTCCACCCTGAGCTGTTTTACAGTATGAATCATGACAGCACCATAATTAATTACTTGTTGTGAGAACTGGGGGGAAGGCGAGGTAGCCTGCGTGGCATTTATAGGGGGAATTCCACAAAACTGTCTTGTACCAAAACAAAATTAAAGACCACAACATTTCTTTACAAGTTTATAATTTTTGTATGATCAAAGCTATAATCCTATGGAGATTTTGATTTGTCCAGTTTGGGGGTCTGGCGACAGAGAGAATCAGAGAAACAAAGATTATATAATGATGGCAAATTTTTTTAAATGTTCCTGAATGGTCAAAGTTACATGAACTTGTGCGGAACTTCTGCACAGCTAGTATTAACTTACTAGTCTTCTGAGGCTGAGTCCATGGTGACTCCAGCCGTGCAAAGGCGTGCTGAGGCTGAGGGAAATCAAGTGCTTTCCCTGGCCTTAGTTCACGCGCCATCCGGGGGCGAGTCGGGGGGCGGGCCAGTGACGTCACGGAGCTGGTTCGTCCTCATTGGGCGAACCGCTCATGTGACCAGCCCTGCGCTCCCGTGAGCTCTCAAACTATAAAATTAATGTCGGCTACGCTTCTGCAAGTCCCTGCTAAAGCCGCTCTCAATGCGGCTGCAGGGGCTCACTGCCGAGCGTGAGCACGGCTCAGCACGGGTCAGTGCCTAAGCGCTGACCATGCCCGCGGCCTTAGTCTTCAATTTCAACTATAGAGGCGCCAGCCTTTATTCTAAAACTTCGCACGGCGTATCCCTCTGAATACCGGGGTCATGACGCTCTATGTTTTCCAACCGTACAACAATTGACTTGGGTTTCTATCGGGCGCAGAAAATTGCATTTTAGCGTTGTCTGCAATACCGTCTAGAAATTCAAGTGAGCTGTTGTCTTAAAAGTCTAATAGCAATTCAACCTACTGTACAGCCGTACAGTTCTGCCCCCAATTAAATCCGAAATCATTATAATTAAACAGATCAACCGTGTGTCCTGGGCAGCGCAAATGCGGCATGAGCATGGGGGATGCACGATTTATAGAGCAAGGAATACAGCAGATCCAACTGCTCCGAGAAGTTTTAGAATAAAAGCTGGCGCAGCAGTATGCTATTACCGTAACAGAACTAAAGGTCTTCCAGAATTGTGAGGTCAATGGAAATATGTTCGATTTTTCCTATTCCCCTTCTAGTGAGCTTGCCAAGTCTGACAGAGACTGTTCCTGGTAATTTGCAACCAGTTGCTCACCATATTTACTGTAGTGTAGGAGTGAAATGACTTTTGGAGCTAATGATTGATGTCCCGTCTCATAGGATCTTTGGAGGAACCTTCTAATTGGGAATTATGCAAATGGTAAAAGGGAGAATGTTATAGAAACAAATAATAAAATGTAGGAACAGTAACTACATCCCTACGAAACCTGTGCCTGCTTTGATGGAATCCATTCCAATTACAGATATATTTAATATTTTCTACATAATTTAATGGGGTTTAGGAGACATGAATCCTACAAAAAAATTGGCATGAATAACCCCAGGCATTTTAAGAGCACAGTTTCTATACATATACTGTAACTATTATGAGTCCAGTAGTAAACATGCTACAATACATGTTGCAGCATACAGTATAGAACTGTTGACAATTAAAGTGCTTTCTCAGCTCTTTCTTCATAGAAAAAAAGAGCAGTAAAGATTATTTTGAAATGTGTACCATTAAGTCATTCCTGTCCATCTCCATGACTTCTGAACCCCAACAGAAACAGGAAAGGATCCTTTGGTTGTGTAGATACACATTTGAAATTGTCCTTCTAAATAAAGACTAAATAAAGACCAAGAATGAAACATTTGTGTAGCCAGGTCCCCCCCTCGTTACCTCCGCAGCCAGGGGGGACACTCGACAGAACCGCCGGCACTTCTGGAGGGTGGGGGCCGAGCAGGGAGCACTCCGGTGCTCCGAAAGTCCCCGGCGGCTCCCGAGAAGGGCGTCGCCATCTTGTGCAAGTTCGCACATGCGCAGTGGGTCCCCGAATGCGGTGGCCAGCAAGGGACATTGCGCATGCGCAGTGATAGCATGCGAGAGGCAGCCAATCAGCAGAAGGCTCTAGAGAGGTACTACATATCCCATGAGCCTAAGGAGCGCCCCACATGACCACAGGGAGCCAAAAGGGCTACAGTATCTCCATGCAGAGGAGATTAGATACATTTCGCGGGCTCTGAGCACGTTAGTCAGTCGGCGTCAGGAGCAGCTGGGGGAAGGAGGTAGGGTGCAGGAGTCAGTGACTCCCTGCATTAGGCCAGCAGCCCCCTAGGCCCCAGATAGCCCTGAGCCACCAGTAGCGTTGTGTCGTTTCAGGGACAGGCCCCAGGTTAGGGACCCTGCCCATTATTATCCAGAGTCAGTTAGGGACACAGCGGATGCTGCGCGTCCATCCAGAGGTTTGGGCTCAGACCTCCGCTGCCGCTGCAGCAGCCATCCAGGTGGGATCGCCGCGGACGGTAGTTCCTGTATTCACTCGTCATCAGAATCCTTTGTGAAGCTCCTGGGCAGGCCCGGGCACTGGAGTGCTCGGCAGGTAATCATCAAGTGCACCAACTATATCATCTATTCATACAGGACATAGTGGCTGCGCAGTCACACATGTAATTATCTCACTTGAGGGTAGAGGACATATTGTGTGGGGTTACTGGATATGGGGTAGGATCACCCGGTGTAGGTGGGAGCGTCCTGCGAGACGCAGTAGTTAGTGTCTCCTCTAGAGAGGGACACCTGTTGATATATATGAATAAGTACGTTTGCTACAGTAAAGTTATTGGTTGTTTTATATGCTGTGTGTGTGATATATATATTGTCCTGCGAGAACCACTCCCCCTCTGGTGGGAGCCATCGCAGGTGGAGGTGCTGCACCGAGTACGAGGTTACTCCTATTATTATACGTGCCCCAGGCTCCCCCTGGCGGAGGCTTAGGCCCCCTGTGAGCCTAATAGGTAAAGCACCACACCTGGTAACATTAGGTTCCCCGCACACACATACTATATGCTATTGGGTCGGGGAATACCCGTTACATTTGCATTTAACAAAGATTTAGTAAAATAGAGCTCACTGCCCTTACTGCACTTCAGTGTTGCAAGTGCTTTCTGTAGCCCTCTACCTCAGTCAGAGCTATATACCATACCCTGGCATAACTTTCATCTTAGTGAAGGTGAGGTCAAGTAGGCGAAGGAGGCTACATAGAGAAAGGGAGATGCTTATGCACCAGTGGCTCTGTCATTGGGTATTTGCAGTATGGTGGCTACAAGGGAATAACTCAATTATTATATATACTGTGCGCAAAAGAGTTCCCTAAATCCATACCTATAACTTTTGTGTGAAATGCAAGTATTATGAGTCTCAACAGAAAATAAATATTGGAGGTTAACAAGGTTGCACTCCATTTACTCAATGCTCTTGTCCACTAGGAGAATAAACTTGCACAGTAGGCCACAGCGCACCTCAGAAACCACCGCAAGATCATGGCTGGAGTTGAGCAGGAGGAGAAAGCTAAGAGCATTTCAGAGCTCTATTGTATAATTTGCTACCAACTGGCATATAGTATCCTCCTTTGATTATACCCCAAGCCATGCAAACCCCAAAATGTGCAGACAGGGTCACCAACATGTAGGTATAATAAAAAGGAGGTAGGATACTATGGAACCTATTCTTGTAGCTTCAATAACCAACTCATCGAGGATTTAGAGCAGCTATTGCAAAAATTTGCTTGGTTGCTATTCAGAAAGCCTTGATGAGTTGGTTGAATCTCGCGGGAAGGCATTTTCTCACGTTTTCTGGCTCCTGGCCAAACACATCATGCGGGAGCTGGCGAAAAGCTCAAACTCACATTTTTTATAAAATCACACTATTCCAGTAGCCTCGATAATCTCATCGGGGCTCTGGAATTGCGATTTTATCAAAGATTCTTCTCACCAACCAAGGCCGGCGAGAAGGTACCAGAAAGCAGGCCTTTTCCTGCATTGGATTGAAGCTGAGAGTTTGTTGTGGATTCTTGTGCTCGCGTTGTCTTTAAAAGATAATCAGCTTGTAGCAGTACGTGTAGGAGCCACCCCTTTAGATACTCCCATAGTACATGCTTCTGTAGCCCTGGTAAGAAATAGGGCTATAGTTCTTTCCTCCTTCTGGTATAAGCCCTGGTAAGGGCAGGCTGCCAGAAGTTATCATGGGTTTCCCCCACTTCAAGCACTGCCCTGAATGGTGGAGGTAGGTCACCTTACCCTGTGTCAAGGCAAGAGACACAGGGGAGGGGCCTGCTGAAATCATAAAGAGCAGTGCACTTCCTATTTAGAGTTAGTTATGGAAGGGTTAAGTGTGTCTGTCTAAGGGAGTTGAGAGTGTGACACTGGCTGGTCCAGTGTGACAGTTAGTTAGAGTACAGTTGGAGAAGCAGAGCCAGCAGCCTCTGAGTAGAGCTGCTGGAATTATAGTAGTGAGCTGGAACAATGCCTCTCACCCTGTTTAGGGGGTGAGGGAAGAGCTAGCCCCACCCTGGGTGCCCTTGGCCTAGGGTGGTGGCAGGGGAAGATACCATCCTGAAGGAGAGCAGTCTGGGTGGAGCATACAACCTGTACCTGACTGGTGATCTTGCTGCTGTGTGAATAAAGAGCTGCTGCTGCTATTTAAAGAGACAATCGTGTGAGACTGGAATCTCTCATCCCGTGTGGGAATACTCTCTATAAGGATTCCACCCCGCATTCCTGGGGCTTATTAGAGATGGAGGCGCTGCACCACTAGAAAAGAACGAAGGCATCCACCCCAGAAAACTGTTCCTGTCATCCCCCATACTATCGCGGGAGACTCAGGCCCTCCTGTTGCCAGCAGGTATGCACCACACTCAGACATGTAGCCAGACACTAGTACAGAATAGTGGGGCCGATCTGCAATTGCCCTGGGGTCCATGGGCTACTGCACCGACACACTTTATTCGAGCAAATACCCAGTATGTACCTGGCAGATACCTGGAATGCGCCGCTCCTCACCTCTGACAAGCCCCGTTGCGTTTGCCTTCCCAGCCTGGGTTCATGCCTGGCAGACGGGCGGCTGATCTGTTAAATGATAATGATTAGGATTTAATAGGCTGCAATGCTTCGCGTGTCTACCAGATGGCATAAATTCATGAATTGTAATGCAGTATATATATATATACTGTGCAGTATTGCAGCCAGCGGGAATAAAATGCTTCAATCCCTGCCTGGAAAATACCTCAATGCACTCGGGCAGAAAACAGTCACAAACCTCAATACACCCGGGTATACCCGAATTCGTGGGACTAGCCGAGCTCGAATAAAGTGTGTCGCCAGTGTACACTTCATATGTGTATTTTTATGTGTTTTTGTTTTGTACATTTTATTTATTGATTATTGTCTTTTGGTCACAGTGACCTTTCTTAAATTTTATTACATTTTGTGATACACCTTTTACTAGTTTTTACTATACTTTTACTTACTTTTGACTACTAGTATGCGTGAGCAAGGGGTCTCCGGAGCAGGAACGCATTGCTTTCACGTCCGGAGAGCCCCTGCTTCCCAAGATACAGGCCTTGTAATGGGGTGCCGGTATCCCCATGCAATGTTTAAATGTCTCGGTCACGTGACGCGAGATGCCAGCACCCCAAACCAGGGCCTGTATCTCGGGAAGCAGGGGGTTCCCGGACCTGAAAACAATGTGGTTCTGCTCCGGAGACCCCCGCGCATGCCCACTAGTATTAATATTTTTGTAAAACACTGTGATTGCCTCAGATTGCGAGAAAATCGAAGGCGGGAGAACTTTGAAAAAATCTCTAATGACTATGCCGAACGGTTTGGGCATTTTGCTATCGCATGGCTTGAGAGGGGTTCAGATTTTCTCTAAATACAGTGTGACAAAATACCCTTTTTGACTGAAGGGTCCTTGTCTGGGATCCTTAAAAACCCACGGTCTTTTTAGGGTAATGCACAGTCACAGGACCATCCAGCTCTGGTTAAAGTGCTTTATTTTCTTTGTCACTCCAGCAGACAAAATCAAGACAAACAAAAGAATCAAAATAAATCCTCGCTCTATCTGAGCATTAACTAAACAGCAATTCTCTTGCTATCTTTGGGTGGCTTTCCCACTTACCAAACAAGTAATATAAACAAAACCTGTTGCAGGCCAGTGCCTGTCTGTAGCATCCAGCTCTTTTAGCTTGAATAAGGGAGAGGGGAGAACTGATCCAGCCTGGCCAGTTCTTAAACTCTGTTAATTAAGGTCAGGTGATCTGCAACTGGCTGTGCTTGGAGAACCTCCCCTGGATCTTTAACTCTTAGTAGGGGCAGGTATAGTTTGCCAAAGTAGGAGGCATATACCTCCCCTCTACAATTTGACAAACTTTCCTCTCACAAAAGTGATAACTCAAATGGCAAACCGTTCGATGGGGAAATGCCAAACCTTGCGAGATTGCAGCAAACTCACCGAAGCCACTAGAATGAGGCCCTATATGGAGACAGAGAAAGAGAGATGGGAGCATGTGAGGAAGGGAGAGAGGTGGGAGCATGTGAGGAAGGGAGAGAGGTGGGTGCGGGGAGGGAGATGAGGAAAGGGAGGGGAGAGATCAGGTATTAGAGATTGAGAGGGGTTCTCACAAGGCCGTCAACAATGGAGAGGAGCAGTGGAGACTACAGTCCTGGGCCCTGGGAAAGCTGATTCTGGCCCTGTGTGCAAGAGCAATTCGAAAGATACAGTTATCAGTGCAGACTTCTAATGCAGTGCAGTTTCACTACAGTCCAGTGACTGGAGTATATATTATATGATATATATATATATATATATGTGTATATGTATGTATATGTATATGTGTATATGTATATGTATGTGTATGTATATGTATATGTATATGTATATGTATATGTATATGTATATGTATATGTATATGTATATGTATATGTATATATATATATATATATATATATGTAAAAAAAAATTAAGTTATAATGGGTGAAAAAGGTGACAAAAAACCTCCAGCTCCAAGAATTCCTTCATGCAGTGCAATGGCGTAGCTAGAAATGTGCGGGCCCCTGGGCAAAAAAAAATTGCAGGGCCCCATTAATATAATATGGACTGCTATTTTTTTCTGCCTCCCCCATCCTCTTACTGATCCTCTCTCTCTCTCATCTCTCCCCATCCCTCCTCATCATCATCGCTCCCCTTCTCATCATCTCTTCCTCTCCTCATCATCATCTCTGCCACTCCTACCAATACATAATAAAAAATACACCCTCTCCCCAATACATAATAAATACACCCCCTCCCCAATACATAATAAATACCTCTCAATACATAATAAATACACCCCCTCCCCAATCTTAATATATATTTCTCAAAGCATTGTATGTATGTCTCCCTGTGTGTACTGTGTTCCCTGTCCCTAGCGGCAATCACATTGGACCTTTCGCCCGTCACTCCGCCTCAGGCCAATGAGATGGCTCCCTTGGGCCGCCCGCCCCCGCACACCTCTCATTGGCCTGAGGCAGAGTGAAGGGCCAAAGGTGTCACACACACACACACACACACCTCTCCCGCCCAGGTAAGTCACTTTGCGCCTCATGCCAGGCCCCAGGCCCACACAGGGCACTTCCTGCCGCCGCCGCCTGCACGGCACATCGGGGGACCAAGCGGTCACCCTGGGGGAACGGGGGAGGCGAGCCCCGCCAATCCACAGGCCCACAGAGGGCGCTTTCTGCCGCCGCCTGCACGGCACATCGGGAGACCAAGCGGTCGCCCTGGGGGAACAGGGGAGGCGAGCCCCGCCAGGCCACAGGCCCACACAGGGCGCTTCCTGCCGCCGCCTGCACGGCACATCGGGGGACCATGCGGTCGCCCGGGGGGAACGGGGGGGGAGGGGCGAGCCCCGAGTCATGGGGAACGGGGGGGGGCGAGTCACGGGGAACGTGGGGGGGGCGAGCCCCGAGTCACGGGGAACAGGGGGGAGCGAGCCCCGAGTCACGGGGCTGGGGGGGCCGAAGAGTTAGTCACGGGGGGTGCGAAGAGCGAGTCACGGGGAACCAAGAAGGGGGAGTGGCCAGCCGCCCAGCCAGCGGAGGGGGCGGACGCCTGGGGGGGGGGGAGACATGCAGATACATAAATTATGACAATACATATGCCCCCTGCTCTCCACCCCCCCACTCCCCTTTCCCCCCCCCCCCACTCCCCTTTCCCCCACC
The DNA here is from genome assembly GCF_040206685.1 of Ascaphus truei. Lineage (NCBI taxonomy): Eukaryota > Metazoa > Chordata > Amphibia > Anura > Ascaphidae > Ascaphus > Ascaphus truei. Next base: position 267,808,960 of record NC_134487.1, on the reverse strand, counting down.
CCCCCCCCCCACTCCCCTTTCCCCCACACCCCCCCCACTCCCCTTTCCCCCACACCCCCCCACTCACCTTTCCCCCACCCCCCACACCCCTTTCCCCCACCCCCCACTCCCCTTTCCCCCACCCCCCCACTCCCCTTTCCCCCACTCCCCTTTCCCCCACCCCCCTCTGCCTTTCACCCGCCTCTGCCTTTCACCCACCGCCTCACAGCCGCTGCACGCACTCAACAGACACCCGCCACACTCGACACATACCTGCCGCCACACACACCTGCTGCCTCCCGCCCCTCACTGACCTCACACCCTAGCAGGACCCCCACTCACAGACAGCACTCACAACCCACGCGCCACCTGCCGCCTCACATTTTTACATCTGTTATGTCACCAAAATATACATTGTACTGTGGTGTGTTTACAATAAACCATTTTTAAACAACATCGTATTACATTTTATTCCATCTTTCTTTTCAACATTATTATCCAACCTTTCCAACAAATAGTCACCTATTGTTCCACCATTTATAAATAATACTACCTATTACGCATTTACATCCCGGGCAACGCCGGGTTTCTCAGCTAGTACATAATAAATACAACTCCCCTCCCCAATACATAAAAAATACCGCTCCCTCCCCAATACATAAAAAATACACCCCCCTCCCCAATACATAAAAAATACACCCCTCCCCAATACATAATAAAAATACACCCCGCCCCAATACATAATAAAAAATACACCCCCTCCCATTACATAATAAAAACACACACCCCTCCCCAATACATAATAAAAATACACCCCCCTCCCCAATACATACTAAAAATACACCCCTCCCCAATACATAATAAAAATACACCCACCTCCCCAATACATAATAAATACGCAGACTTAGCTTGGTCTCAGGCCGGGACCCGGTGGTTGCGGTCAGCCCGGTGGCCGCATGAAGCAGTTGCCTGACCCAGCTCTAACATGCTGCAGGCTTCTCTCCCTCACACTCTGTCCCACAACGAGCTTCCAACATCAGCGCGCACCGACGTCAGAGAGGCCCGAAGTGGGACATCATCATTGTATCTCCCCCAGTGACCCTCATCATCATCATTATATTATATGTCACCCAGTCATCATCATCATCGCCCATCATCATCATCTGTCCCCTAGTGTCCATCATCATCACCATCATCATCATATACCCCCCCAATGCCCCTCATCATCATATGTCCCCCAGTGCCGCCATCATCATCATCATCATCATCATCATCATCATCATCATCATCATCATCATCATCATCATCATCTGCCCCCAGTGCCCATTCTGGAGTATATATTATATGATCAGGTTTACATGAGGAACACTATGGACACCATCAATTTTAAGACACTGTGACCAGAAGAAATTGTCAAAACAAAAACAAAACCTAACACAGAAGGAATTTAAGGCTTTGAATGACGTACAAAAACTGGACAATGTTAATATAAGGCAGGGAGACAAGGGGGGTGGCATTATTCTCCAAGACAGAATTGCTTATAATTGTAAGTGAGGCAGATCGGCTTTTAGGTGACATTAATTATATATAAAACTATTAGGAGATCCAACAAAAGAATTTCAAATAAAATATCAAGAATTGCTTGGCAAGGCCAAATCTAATGGCACTAATTCAGACACTGAATTGAAATATTTGTATATTGCTGGAGATCCACAATAGTCTTGTGAACTCTACTGGTAGACCCATTGTCTCTGGGAAAGTGTCGATGACGTCTACGTAGTTCCAGTATATTGACCACTACTTACAATCTTATGTGATCAATCTAAGGTCTTACCTGAGGGACACTATGCACGTCATCGACTCTGTCTCAGAGATCAAATGGAAAGATACTTATAGATAGGCTACTTGTGATGTACAGTTGTTGGACACTAATATTGATCATTCTAAAGGAGCTAAAGCTTTCGATTACTTTTTTGCTAAGGACAAAATACTGCCGCCTATGCAGGCTCAATTTATTTCAAATGCTATTGATTTTATGTTGAAAGACAATAATTTTTTACTTAAACAGGGGCACTGGTGGACATATAATTATGATGATGATAATGATGATGAGGGGCACTGGGGGCATATAATGATGATGATGATGATGGGCACTGGGGGACATATGATGATGATGATGATGATGATGCAGGGCACTGGGGGACATATGATGATGATGAGGAGCACTGAGGGACATATAATGATGATGCTGATGATGATGAGGGCCACTGGAGGGCATATTATAATGATGATGAGGAGGAGGAGGAGGACTGGGGGACATAATGAGGATGATGAGGAGGAAGAGGAGCACTGGGAGACAGATGATGATGATGATGGGCAAGGGGGGGCATATAATGATGATGATGATGAGTGGCACTTGGGGACATATGATGATGATGATGTTGATGAGGGGCACTGGGGGAGATACAATGATGATGATGAGGGACACTGAGGAACATATGATGATGAGGGGCACTGGGAGACATATGATGATGATGAGGGTCACTGGGGGACTGATGATGATGATGATTGGCACCGGGGGCATATAATGATGATGAGGGGCACTGGAGGACATGATGATGATGATGATGGGCACTGGGGACATATAATGATTATGATGAGGGGTACTGGGGGACAGATGATGGTGATGATGATGATGGGCACTTGGGGGCATATAATGATGATGAGGGCCACTGTGGGACATATAATGATGAGGAGGAGGAGGGGCACTGGGGGACATATGATGATGATGATCATTCCAGCATCTCCTCCCTGCTGTCTCCGAGTCACAGACCATTAACTAGGTAACCAGGGGGGATGGGGGATTGGGGGAGGATATGATTGATGATGATGAGGAGGGCCTCATCTGGAGGATATATAATGATGATGGCGGGCACTGGGAGACATATAATGATGATGAGGGGCACTGGGGGACATATAATGATGAGGATGAGGTGCTCTGGGGGGCATACAGTATAATGATGATGAGGAGCACTGGGGGACATGATGATGATGATGATGATGGGCTCTGGGGGGCATATAATGATGATGATGGGCTCTGGGGGGGCATATAATGAAGATGATGGGCTCTGGGGGGGCATATAATGAAGATGATTGGCTCTGGGGGGCATATAATGATGATGATAGGCTCTGGGGGGCATATAATGATGATGATAGGCTCTGGGGGGCATATAATGATGATGAGCTCTGGGGGGCATATAATGAGAGGCTCTGGGGGGCATATAATGAGAGGCTCTGGGGGGCATATAATGAGAGGCTCTGGGGGGGCATATAATGATGATGAGAGACTCTGGGGGCAGATAATGATGCTGAGAGGCTCTGGGGGACTGATGATGATGAGAGGCTCTGGGGGACTGATGATGATGAGGGGCTCTGGGGGACTGATGATGATGATGATGATGATGAGAGGCTCTGGGGGACTGATGATGATGAGAGGCTCTGGGGGACTGATGATGATGAGAGGCTCTGGGGGACTGATGATGATGAGAGGCTCTGGGGGACTGATGATGATGATGATGATGAGAGGCTCTGGGGGACTGATGATGATGATGAGAGGCTCTGGGGGACTGATGATGATGATGAGAGGCTCTGGGGGACTGGATGATGATGATGATGATGATGATGATGATGATGATGAGAGGCTCTGGGGGACTGATGATGATGATGAGAGGCTCTGGGCGACTGATGATGGTGTGATGGTGATGGTGATGATGATGATGGGCACTGGGGGCATATAATGATGATGATGGGCACTGGGGGACATATAATGATAAGGGCACTGGGGGGTAGATGATGATGATGATGGTGATGATGGGCACTGGGAGACTGATGATGATGATGGGCACTGGGGGAGATACAATGATGATGTCCCACTTCGGGCCTCTCTGACGTCAGTGCGCACTGACGTTGGAAGCTCGTTGTGCGACAGAGTGTGAGGACAAGAAGCCTGCAGCATGTTAGAACTGGGCCCGGCAACTGCTTCATGCGGCCACCGGGCTGACCGCAACCACCGGGTCCCGGCCTGAGACCAAGCTAAGTCTGCGTATTTATTATGTATTGGGGAGGTGGGTGTATTTTTATTATGTATTGGGGAGGGGGTGTATTTTTAGTAAGTATTGGGGAGGGGGGTGTATTTTAATTATGTATTGGGGAGGGGTGTGTGTTTTTATTAAGTAATGGGAGGGGGTGTATTTTGTATTATGTATTGGGGCGGGGTGTATTTTTATTATGTATTGGGGAGGGCGGTGTATTTTTTATGTATTGGGGAGGGAGCGGTATTTTTTATGTATTGGGGAGGGGGGTGTATTTATTATGTATTGGGGAACGGGTGTATTTATTATGTATTGGGGAGGGGAGTTTTATTTATTATGTATTTGGGAGGGGATGTATTTATTATTTATTGGAGAGGTATATTTATTATGTATTGGGGAGAGGGTGTATTTTTTATTATGTATTGGTAGGAGTTGCAGAGATGACGATGAGTAGAGGAATAGATGATCAGAAGGAGACCGATGATGATGAGGAGGGATGGGGAGAGATGAGAGAGAGAGAGAGAGGATCAGTGAGAGGATGGGGCAGGCAGAAAAAAATAGCATATTAATATTAATGGGGCCCTCGGCTCGGCTAACACGGTACTGATACCTCTACACGTATATATATATATATATATATATATATATATATATATATATATATATATTAGACCAGGTGCGGCTGCAGATATTGGCTTCTGAGCCCATTCAATCATTTGCCGAAATAGCCTTTTTGTGCTTTTTTTAAGCATGTCTTCGGGTAGAGACGTTGATATTTGCATAAGCGAATAAGGTTTTTAGACAAACGCCATTTCCCGTTAGTACAACACTAGGAAAGACAAGAAAAAGGGCAAAGGGAAAACAAGTTGCTTTGCACAAGAACTCATTAAGCTCTGGGCGGTTGGACTGCAGGTTCATTAAATATTTTCCCCATGGAATATCCTGCTGATAGCTAACACCTTCTTCAACATCTCAAAATAAAATGCGAGGAAAGAAAGTAAAAAAAAAAAAAAAAAGTTTGGCAAGAGACTGGAAAGAAAATCCAAGCTTTTTCTTTCTGCTAACACTGCCTTTCTCTGTCTGATTAAAATCAATTCTGGATTCATTCCCAAATGGCCTATCATCAGCCTGAATACTTGTCAATCATAGTCAGTCCTATTGAACATCCTCTCCCACCCCCACTCCATAAACTACCCCGGCCTGGCCTTTTATTTTCTCCTGGAAGAGACTATCAAAGACATCAACCGTTTTGTCTACAAGAATGAAAAAAAAAAAAAGGAATAGACAGTGCTGATCTAATTAAATCTTAATAAGGCAGGACAACATTAATTTGTAATTACGATGGGGACCCTGCCAAGCTCTCCATGTTTGCTTTCCTTGTCACTTTTTGCAACTAATGTCAACAGCAGTGTAGACATAGAACACAGCTATTGAAGAGACTCAGAGGCTGGGTCTTCATCTGTGCTTTTGTAATTTGATGTGCAGCATCTACCTTCATCCTTTTTTTGCCACTGGTTTGTTTAGCTGTTAAAAAAAAGGTTGCTTTCTGCAAAGAAGGTCCCCAAGGGATAGCTCCACAGATTCTTCCAGCCCAATGGAAAGATTATGAGGAACTCTAAACATAAGTGGTATAAATGTACATGCTGTGTGGTACCAGTGGGAGTTTAATGTGCAAAATGAATAAATAACAATATTAAAATAATCACACTATTTTTTTTCCCCTGCCACAGTAAGCTTGCAAGAAGGTAATATCCTTCCAAGCAGAAGCATATCCAGGTGAAAGCCAGGGGGAAATCGACCGTGACCAAAGGGCTACAGATTAATAAGGGCATGCGTGACCAGTCCTTGTAATGTTATCATATAGCGTTCTATACAAAATAAATAACACATCTTGAATAATAATAATAATAATAATAATCCCTGCAGCACTTGAATAATATAAAAAAGAAAATTAATATGTCATATTCCACATTTTCAAGCTGCATTCTTTTTGGGATCTATGAATCAAGAAAACTCTATTAACACATCCAGCATGTGAGTGATTTACTATCCTTTCCTTCAGCATCCACGTCAAATGTAAGAAATTTGTTTATTAAGCTTCATACATTTGATGCAAATTTCTTAGGCAGATAGGATTACATCAGCACAGATCTGGCAGTTTATTTGATGCACAAGAAAAAAGAGAGATGATACCAACACATGCAAAAATTGATAGGTCCATTAATATGTGAACGTCAAGTAACTCCTTCTTTGTTCCTGCTGTTGCTTCATATCAACCCTTTTTCAAGAGAGGCCCAGAGGCCCTAACTCAGGGGTCTGCAACCTTTCAAGGAAGGAGAGACAGAGCCATTTTATTAAAAAAAAAATGCTTTGTCCAAAATATTCCGAGAGCCGCATGAATAGTACACCCACACAAACACATACATTTACTGTACACACACTAATAGGTATATACTGTATAAGCATTAACATACGACAAACTTACTTTAATCAGAATTAGGGAAAATAAAAATATGTGGGGGAATAAAATGCATCTCACAATAATAAGCCCCCTTATTTTTATTTTTTTTTAAGTTTTTTATTTACAAATACACACTACATACAGTACATACACTGCCCCCCACCCCAAATACGCACACACACACACACACACACACACTACCCCCCAAAATACACACACACTACCCCCAAAATACACACACACACACACTACCCCCCCCAAATACACACACACACACTACCCTCCAAATACACTCACACTACCCCCAAAATAAACACACACAGTCTACCCCCCTCAAATATACACATGCACATACTGGCCCCCAAATACACACACATTACCCTCCAAATACATGCACACACACTATCCCCCCACCCCCAATACACACACACACTTACTTTTGGCCTGCCACTCTCCCTCACTGTTCTGCCGGTGACTGCGGAGGGTGAGAGATGGGGGGGGGGGGGGGCGACAGATGCTAGTCAGGCCTCTTGTTGCCGCCTGGCATCTCCCCAGCTGCTGGCCTGCCTCGTACACTGTCCCACGCCGGGCCTCTCACAAATGTTGGTGCTCGCCGGAAGTGTGCACCACAACTTCCGGCATGTGCCCATGTCACAGAGAGGCCCGGCGTGGGACACTGTAGGAGGCAGGCCAGCATCTAGAGAGATGCCCGGCAGCAACAAGAGGCTGGATCAGCGCCGGCTGGGCCCCCCCGCAGCCACCGGCAGGACAGTGAGGGAGAGAGGCAGCAGCTGGGGAACGGCAACCTACAGATGGAGGTGCATGTAGGTGCGGAAAGAGTCGCATGCAGGTTGCCGACCCCTGCCCTAGCTGAAGGGGCAGTATGATTGCTGCCAAGGGTGGGGGGGAGGGAATGGGATAGTGTGTTTTGTCAGTGTAGGGTGTGGGATGAGAAACAATATAGGTAAGGTCCTGAGGGTGCTCCTACCTCTTCTTCATCCAGACTAGTGAAAATCCAGCAGCAGACCAGCATGAGAGTCCTGCAGCATGGCCCAGCGATGAAGCAGCAGAATGAGGATTGAGATGGCAGCATTGTGGGATGTCGTGGAGGAGGTCTGACTGACCAGTTTGCGGGACGAGGCAGGAAGATATGCAGCTTGGCTCTTTGAGAGGATCCTGGGCTCTGGTGTGGCAGCTACGGGGGCTGGCCAAGCAGAAGTCGGAGACAGTACAGTGCCATCGACCGAGGTCTGTGTTGGCTTAGAAAGGCCAGCAGAGGTTGAAGGTGGCATGGAGAAGGCTGCGTCGGCCCACGGCAGTTTGACAAAATAAGTGGAAGTTGGGGGCTTCGCAGGGAGGGCTGCAGTGGTACACGGTGCATTGATGAGGCGAGGAGGTGTGTGGACAGACCACAATGGGGAGCGGCAGCACCAGGCATACATGTGGCTTTATTCAGCAGGAAGTAGGTGGTCCCACCCCCTGGAGAGACAGGAGCAGGAAGAATGGCGAGGGACAGGGGAATCCCGATGGACGGGGTGTGGGGGGAAGCACCCCAGGCCAGCCCAAGTGATGACAGAGATATTTTTTGCCTGAAACAAAATTGGTAGAATTGACAGAGCTCTTGCGTGTTTTTGTGTGATTGAAAAAGGCCATGCATAGTCAATTCCAGTCATTGTTGAGATATTTAAACTTTGCAATGCGGGTATTATCAAATCGGGTGTAAGTTTTGTCAGCGACTGTTGTTTTCCATGGGTGGGGTCAAGGTGGTACATCATTTCATCAGGGTGACAAGAGATATCAGGAAAAATGTGTTGATTTAAAATGCTTTTTCTAGTGCGGTAGAATGGCAGGACGTTGGCATTGAGGGAACCGGTGCAGAGCCAGCAGATTGAGCTCTTTACAGATGTGACAGGGCCAGAGGCCTTTCTCGGAGGGCGCTGGTTTGCTGAAAAAAAATGGCAGGTTGAGTATTAAATCCGGGAGAATGGCGCAATGTTACCTAAAACTAGAATGGCTATTTATTTTTCTTACGTTTCTTACGCCTCATTCATTAAAGTAATCATATGCACAAATTAACGGCGATAATTGAGCTAATTAGAATAGAGTTAACAGCCCATTATTTTAAGATAAAGAGATAAAACAGATTGAGAGGGAAAACGACTGAGAGACCAATTTAGAAGAAATGGATTGACCTATACTTCACATGGTTACATATCTGTGAAAATATATAAATACATTTCCCATGTATCTCAGGTGTGTTCACAGTTATCTCACCACATGGAGTATAGCTGAATCACCAGTGTATAAGGCTGGTTCTATAGTGCGTCCGCGTGCTACGCCGTGCGCACACGACAGTTATAGATGGCTCAGGTTAGTCAGACCTTCTATACAAGGGCTGAGCGTGCGCACGGCAGGGAGCGGGGAGCCGACAGACAGCGGGGAAGACGGGGAAAATTATCTTTTCGCGCCGCTACCGGCGCTGAATGTATGTATGTGTGTGTGTGTATATATGTATGCATGTGTATGTATTTATATGTGTGTGTCTGCACAAATGTAATAAATATTTAATTTTTACCAATGTTTGTGTGTCTGCACAAATGTAATAAATATTTAATATTTACCAATGTTTTTTTTTTTAATAAATAAATTATATATACACACACACACACACACACACACACACACACACACACACACACACACACACACACACACACACACAGTACCTTCACAGCTCACAGCATACACACAAAAAGCATGCGGCACGTGCACCCACCTTCGAACAGGCACGAGTACCCACGGCCGCACACACTATATAACAGCCCTAAGATAGGATACATTTCATTTATGCTCATTTGCTTATTGTTTACAATAACAGCCATTACAAATAAAGCCATTCTTTTTCTGGAGTAAAATTTGAATAATGTCACATTATTTGCTTTAGTGAATACAGTGTAATTAATGGATGCTTACGTAAGTTAAAGTCACATTTAATAAGGTAATAGAGCTTAGATAGCTCAACATACCACACCATTTCCTTAGGATTCAATGGCAATGTTGGAAGTTGGCACATTATATTGAGGTATATCCTATCTCACCACCACACTGGGTTAATATCCCCAATGTGAGCTAACATCAATCCCTCTCCTGGCTTCCGATCAAATCCCGCATCTCACACTCCATTCTTCTCCTCACTTTTAAAGCTTTACACTCTTCTGCCCCTCCTTACATCTCAGCCCTAATTTCTCGTTATGCACCATCCAGACTCTTGCGTTCTTCTCAAGGATGTCTTCTTTCTACCCCCTTTGTATCTAAAGCCCTCTCCCGCCTTAAACCTTTTTCATTGACTGCCCCTCACCTCTGGAATGCCCTTCCCCTCAGTACCCGACTAGGACCCTCTCTATCCACTTTTAAGACCCACCTTAAGACACACTTGCTTAAAGAAGCATATGAATAGCACTGTGGCTATTCTGAACACATGGCACATAAAGCTTGGCCCCCTGCAGATGCACTTACCAGAACTCCCTCCTACTGTCTCTGTACATTCTCCCTACCTACCAATTAGACTGTAAGCTCCTCGGAGCAGGGACTCCTCTTCCTTAATGTCTAAAGCACTTATTCCCATGATCTGTTATTTATATTATCTGTTATTTATTTGATTACCACATGTATTACTGCTGTGAAGCGCTATGTACATTAACGGCGCTATATAAATAAAGACATACAATACATCACCAATAACATCCATGGGCCCATGCACTACAAGCATCACCACCCAAAACCAGCTCTGAATTGTGTGTAGGATTATGTAGCTGCTCATAATATAAGGTTGCATTAGGAAAAACACTGGAACAGAAAACAGAGATGTGTTTTATTCTGTTATTTATTTATGTGTTTGTTTATTCCCATAAATATACCTACCTCATCGTGATATCTCAGCTGACAGTTTTTTTTTCTTCAAATCAGCCTCTGACTGCCGTCTGGATTTCCTGCAGAGATCCTGTCTGAAGAAATGTGTTAATATTGTCATGGTTGGCATAACAGAAGATAGCACTTGGCAAGGGAATGGAATGAGATATGGTGACCCGATGATGCAAAGGGAATCAACCAAAGACTGAAAAGCACGTCTGACTGAAAATGCAGTAACAAATCTAGCACACTAAGCTAGCCCTTGCATTTACTTGCTCAAGCACATTAAATATAACTTCAAGAAGTCCTATCAACGTGTATAACTTTATAACATGTAACCTTTGGTTAAAGCAGAGATCTGTGTTGCTAGTTTGTGTTATTACAGTACATTTTGAAGCGAGGGGGTGGGTGGGGGGGTTCTGGAGCACAACTGCACAACCACCACCATAATAGCTATACAAAATAAAACCTGAACTAAAATACAGAGATATCTATGCTTTCCACTCAGGCATAAAGTGGAAGCCAAATTTGATTTGTGAGGTCTGTTACAGTGTATGACACCGGAAAACTGAAGTGCACTCCTTACTGCTTTTAAAACATCACGTGAAGGAAAAAAGGGAGAAATGAGCAAGTTTGTGCTGTTCCCGGAGAAACATGAGCAAGAACAGAATCTCGATACGTGCGAGTGTTCTAGTTTTATAATCATATCATAAATCAAAGATGGCCGACATCTATTTTCAAGGAAGAATAAAGGATATCTCACTTCTTTTATTTCAGATTTCCTGTTGTTTAGCTTCAGTAGTGTGCAAGCACATTTAACATCTCAAGGTGATATTTAAAAAAAAAGTGCAGTCTGCCTTTATAGCAGCTACTTTAATGTGCAAAAGTGACAGAAAGGTCAGTTCACTTTCAGTATTGCTTGAGATAATGATGGTAGAGCACTGCATGGCCACTGCATAATATTAAGGTTGAATACAGCTTGTAGTCTAAAGGTTGCAAACCTGAGTTAAAACATATATACCATTACATTCCTTGTAAAAGGTCACTTTCCTAGTTGTAGAAAGCACAATTGTATTCTTCACTTGTATTATTTAAGTTATATGCTGTAGAACCAATGTAATGAATGCACATGTAATGAACCCTCTACATTATATTTTTCAAATGCTCTTATTGTTGACCTGTTGTAGGGAGAAGCTTGGCTCCAAAAAGCTTGTCAATGTAAAATGTCCATTGAAGTGGTATCCCAAGTAGTAGGTGTTAATACATTTCCTTCTTTATATTCAGAGTGGTCAAATTAATATTTGTTATATGAGACAATACAAGGACTAAATTAATCAATGTAAAAGTACACCCTGTGCTATTTGCTGAGGAAACAGGATGACAACACAAGCTTACCGTGTCATTATTAGGTTTTCAGGACTGGATTTTTCACTGCATGACACAGCTACTAATAAACTTGTACCGAATTCAGGCACAGTCAATACAAAATAGGAAATAAGCATACAATCTGTAATCTTTTCTGCAATCCCGAACATGATCAAAGTACAGTAATCTACAGTAATTGCAGGGTGTATGTTTTATGCATTAAAGCTTATTGATGTCTTTATAAAAAGGGAAGGCATGAGTATTTGGAATAATTGTTGAAAGATATCTTTAAAAAGTTTCTGAACACTGAAAATTGAGACTTGTTTTGGTTCCTTTGTCTTACTGTGCTTCAAAGGAGCTGTCCAAGTTCAGCGTTTTTTATTTTTGAATTTTTTTCTGAATATGATTGAAGCAGGGGATCTCCGGAGCTGAACTCCATTTATTTCAGCTCCGGGGACATCCTGCTTCCCGAGATACTCACCTCCGTAGGGGGTGCCGGTATGTCGGTGCTGTTTAAAGGTCCTGGTTACGCGGAATGCCGCAAGGGGTGACGTCATTGCTTCCTATGAGCCCGCAGGAGTTTCCATTACGAGAACCCAATGTCAGAGCTGCTATGGAGGTATCTCAGGAAGCTGGTGGTCCCCAGTGTTGAAATGAATGGGGTTCAGCTTCACTAAACCTGTTTAAAAAAAAATTAAACACATCGCTTTGATTGCCTTTAAGTATCCTTACATCTTCTATGGCTGGATTTTTAAAGCTCCATTAATCTATAGAACGTGATGGTAACTGAAGTTAACATGCTGCTAATGTTAACACATCATAGTTACTAAAAAAAAAATACGTGATGTTAAATATGATTTACTCCTGTAAAGCGTGTCGAGGTAATTTTAACGACCATTACTCTTAATGAGATATAAATTATCTTATTATTACCAAATTCATTTTCATATGGTATTTACCATACTAAGCAGCTCTTTGTGGTAATGTGAGGCAATAGCATATCGTAATTTAGATAATAATTAGAAAATAATGTAGAATTCTGGAAATCATCGAATAGAGTCGATAAAAAACATGATTTTATGCTTTCAACATGGCATTTTATATACAGTACATGCATTATTATAGATGTTGCCAGGTCTACCTTTGTCCCCTATCTCCCGAGCCGGGGCGCTTCAGGTGGAGGCTGCAGGATACGCCGGAATGGTGGGCAGACCCGGCATAGGTGCTGGTAGCTTTGTGGGAGGCTGCGGGTAGTAGAGAAAGTGTTCTGGTGCGCCAGAGCTCCGCGGCGGCCCGAATATGCAGGGCACCGTCATCTTGAATAATTGCGCATGCGCATTAAACATCTTGTGCATGCGCAAGGGGTTAGAGTTGCAGCGGCCATGTTGAATAGGGCTCCGCCAGAAGTATGGCTACCCAGAATACATTTGGCATGCTAGGCAGCCACACCGGTCGAAGCAGGGAAGGCAAAGATAGAATTAGTGTCCAGAGGTCAGTGCTCCTCTGGAGCCTATTGTCTTGGACCAGACCACCCTTGATAAGAGACTCTTAAAGGTGAGACCCTCCAGCGAGAGTTCACTCCACGCAGAGGCGGACGCCTTTGTGGACAGACCGGAAAGACCTACGTCTTTGGATAAGATGGTTCTTTTGTGTTATTTGGTTGTATCTGGGTGCTGGAGTGTCCGGGAAGGTATCACCATCTAAGTGCACCAACGGCCATACACACTATGGTTAGCGCTACTCCACACACACACACTTTGGATGGGCCTGGTCTGTGGACACTAGAGGGTTAAGTGCCCAGGCACCTCAGAACTTTGGGGGGGTTCCACCATGGTTGTGCAACTGTGGGGAAAGAGTATTGTGTGGTCCCTGTTATATTGTGTGTTTTTTCTGTCAGTAAATACTGTTGCTACATACCCAGTGTGTATTTACTGTGTGTATTGGGTTCCTGACAGGGGAATCCTATTGCATAGGGTCTCTCCTAGGTGGCGGCACTGTGCGACCACGAACACGATCACCCAGGCTCCCAGCGGCAGAGGATCAGGCCTCCTGTAAGCCACTCAGGTAATGCACCAAAGGTAGGTTCCCTAGACACGGAGGAAAGGGATATATATAGTATTACTGTCTAATTTCCAGAAAGCAAGGTCTGTCACGTTATGTCAGACCACCGGTACCAAAAACCAGCTGGTAGCTGGTGCATTGAGTTTATCCAGACTCCACCCGCCGGGAAAACTCTTCTATCCTACCGACTGCAAGAGATTCCCATTGGGCTATGGCAAAAAGGTGCCAAAAACATACACTGGCCAATCCTAGGCTACTCTGCTAGGATGATAGCATCACAAACTAGGACCACTAGGGAGAACCCTCAAAGAGCTGTGCTTTTCTAACTGATGTACTTCCCTCTCACTCAAGACAGGCTCTCACTGGAGCTGCCAACTTACTACTATGCCATGGTGGTTTCTAGAAGCAATAGGACCTCCGCAAAGGTAAGGGGTCTCAGGGCTCCAAGAAAGGACACCTAAAACTAAGCTTTAGTACGGAACATACAAAATAAAGCTGTCTGAGACATATGAATGTACTCACAAGTGGTATGTGTATTTGATCATTCTCAGTTATTATGAATAACTTATGAGTTTCATTTACACTTACCAGCTTGCTCTTCTTGTAGATCATCTCCATCCACAGGACTTTAAAGGCCATCCACGTGTGCAGAGGAGATGACTTCTGTCATGTGCCTCTCATATGGGATTAGATGCAGTGGAACAGCTGGTCCACCTCCTGTCTTCTTGCTCTCTATGGCATGATCTGCTATATTTGTTTTACTTTCTTTTACTGTCAGACCATCTTTTTTGAGAATGGCAGGGCATTCATCTCACTGGGAACTTATTCCAAATTATTATTTTTTTCAGCAGTGGTGGTTTTGTAGCATAACTCATCAAAACGTTTTGAGTAGTTGTTCACTGTTCCATTAATAAGTATTTAAATTTGCTCCTCTTTGGATTTCTGTGTGCTTATTCCTGCTGTCTTGTAGCAAGTAGCCGTAGAGGTTTCTTTGTGTCATTTTCGCTAAACATTTCCAAGTTTTGTGTTTCTCTGTACTTGCGAGACTTTAATGCGCATGTACTGTATGGCCAATTCTGATAATGGACATTTGCAATACATTCAACGATCTAGCCAATGTTGTTGTACCCGTCACTGCACAGTAACGAGATTAGTTGTGCAATTAATTAGAGATGGGTGAATGTGTCAAAATTTTAGCAACAAATTCTTACCTGCTTTTTTAGCGAAATGTGATTTGCAGATAGATATTCGTGGGCAGTTTGAACAGTTAAAAAACATTTTGGATTGATACTCCTGAATCATCATTTTCCCTTCACTCAAATGTTGAGAGAGAATAGTCACACTCATTTTAAGGGCGTTTCACTGGCACAGAGAAGAGGATGAGAGACTCCCCAACTATTTATCTTATCTAAGAACAAAATAGAGAATGCACTCCAAAGACTGATGCTCCAAATAGTGTAGATAATATCCACAATGTTCACAGAAATCTATAATCAATTAAATAGAAAGCGCTACTGATCAGTGTCCTGATAATATAAAACATAAATCAGTGAGTGGGACTGAGTATTCGAGACTGACCATCAGGATGCCTTTCACTATGTTGCCTATGGCCCTGGCTTGACAGAATAGGCCTTGTGGAATTCATTTAGGAGGTGCGGGGTGTGTCATTTAAATATTCTTTGTATATCAATTGTATATATATTAGTCTCCCTCTTTCTTCTCTCTCTTCTCCCTCTTTCCCCCTCTCTCTCTGTCTTCTCCCCCCCTCTCTCTTTGTCTTCTTCCCCCCTCTTTATTAGATAGCAGTGAATATCCATGATTGAAAGGAACTCCCATACTCGCAGTAAATTTGAATATCAGCAAAAGATGTGCCCATCTCTACAATTAATTAGCAAAATTACGCCGTTTGGTGTGTTACCACGCCATGTGCTTATATTGCAAATCGTACAACAATAGCAAATGGATGGTTCAAACGTCAGCCAGTGGTAAAGTTTATAATGCAATAATAACAGGTGCAATAACATCTGCTACATCTGTATCAGCACGGTTGTCATCTCAACGTGCATGTGTACTATTTGTATCTTAATATACATGTCTTTTTTCTTACATTAAAGCAGCAGTTCAAGCTAATGTTTTATTTTGTATTTAATTTATTTTCCCTTGAATCAATACAATTCACACAGTGATAAGTCATTAGCTAAGTTGACAATCGATCCGTTTTCCGGTGATTGATCAGCGAAAATTCTGCTTGGTGTTCACTAAATGGTTGTCAGTGCAGAAGAGGACCAAAGATGAAAAGTTCTGTGGGGAAGATCATGTAACCAGGCAGTCACTAAATACCATTGGTGCACTGCTAGAGAGAGGGCAGGGCTCAAAAGGGGTGTGTCAGAGCCTGTTTCAGAAGAGGACGAGGTGTGACTGTGTAAATGGTTGCTATAGAACCAAAAAATGCTCGTTACATTAGAATATCTTAAAAATGTAATTCAGAATTGTTTATTATTTTTTTAAGTGCTACAAGAATTTTCTCGTAGTATAGAACTAATTTATTTAAAAAAACACACTTGTAGGATATTGCTTGGTCTGCAGCTTTAAAAGACATAGAGTGTATCCAGGTCCCCCAGTCCCTCCCTTACATCCATTGTGGGAGCGGAGCAGGGGGAGGCTACAGCAGCGCGTGCAGGGAGCATTGCAGCAGGCTGGCTGGTGATCCGGTCGCCGGAGCTCTGTGGCCGGTAAGGGCGCCGTCATCTTGGATTTTCCACGCATGCCATTGATCACTCGCGCATGCACAGTATGTTCGCTATTTGCAGCCATTAGAGAGACTAGCTTTTTGCATGGACTACAATTCCCATAAGCCTCACATGGCGCAGCACAGCCAATATGGCTGATAGGATCACGGCCATCTTATAGATACATTTGGCGCGCTTCTGAGGGACTACGTCAATTGGGAGCAGGACAGAGAATGGCGAGGTGTTGTCACAGGTGTCAGTGGTCCTGGGACAAGGCCTAGATTCCCCCCAGGTTCCAGCTAGGCCCTGACTCACCAAAGATTGTTGTTGCATCAGGTAGGCCCCTAGATATGGATGCTTCCCCATTACTGTATAGTGTCAGGGACACAGTGAAGACGCTGCGCGGTGACGCAGCCTGTGGTCTGAGACCAGACCACACTCTATACTGAGAGACACGTAAAGGTGAGACACTCCAATGGGAGTTCACCCCACGCAGAGGCGGACATCTTCGTTGGATCAGATGATCCTTTTAACAGCCGGCGGTACCCGGGTGCTGGAGCGCCCGGGCAGGTATCATGCTCTTCAAGTGCACCAACAGCCACATACACGCACTGTGGATAGCACTACTCCACACACTTTAGGGTGGGCTTGGCTCTGTGTACACCGGGTGGTTAGGTGCCCAGGGCACCTCAGTTCTTTGGGAGAACCTCACCAGCGTGTGGACAAGGTGGTGGTTGGACAGTGGGGCACTGTGTCGGTATGGCCGTACGAGGCCTGTATAGTATTGCGTTATTAGTTCTGTGTTGCTAGTAAAGATAAGCTGTTATATCACATGTGTATATTTATTCTTTACTGTGTATTCTTGGGAAAGGGTTATCCATTTATGCTAGGATCCCTCCTAGGTGGAGGCGCTGTCATCATATATACCATAACCACCCCAGGCTCCCTGCAGCGGAGGATCAGGCCTCCTGTGAGCCACACAGTTAAAGCACCACACGTAATTTCCCTCAGGCACAGGGGAAACGGAGCTACGCAAGCTATTTTACTTAATGCAAATATGTGCGAAACCTCATTACCATATGCAAATAAATGACAATCCGGACATTATTTTTGTATGTACAGATGTAGCAGGAATTATTGCACCCACTGGTGCGTTAGCCCCATCACTCTTTCGAGCATGGCTAATACGCTTGTCCAGGTGCAACGTGCCAGAAGGAGCAATTCCAATGGCAAAGTCTGTATCTTAGTGAATACAGCATTATCTCAGGAAAACTAGCACCCTTCCTGTTTTAGGTAACATCACATTTGCCCTGTTTTAACAGATTTGGGGGTGAAGGGGAACCTTAACATTCTATATGCTTATTATTTTTTCAGGTCTGTGTTAAGAAAACCTGAAATATCTAAACCAACAAAAAAGTACCCCTTTTGTACACAAAGAATGTTGTCTGAAGATACCATTTTTTCATCTTGGATTTTATATTCTGATGACCTGTTATATGTTCTCTGTATTGTGCTGTGTGTGTGTGTGTGTGTGTGTGTGTGTCTAACCCCGGAGACACTTTAACACAAGATCTTGGAGATAATGCAGAGCTTTATCACACCCCACAATCCCTGCTGTGCAGAACCACACAGGTGCACTACAATACAATATCCCCCTAAGCAAGAAGCCCATTAAATATCTATTTGAAAAGAAAAAAAAGAATGCGAATCAGAGAGGGAGGAGAAAGAGCCAAGGCAGCTTGCTATTCTAACTTTAAGTCCTGCAGGAACTGGCAGAGTTTACGCCTGGTATCTCACGGTGCATATGGACTGATTTTATTGTAGAACACTCTGCAGGGGGAAAAGTGGACATCAACATAATACCATCCCAGCAAATACATCCTCCTCTGAATTCATTGGCAAAGCATCCTTTAGAAAACAGAACAAAACATTAGCTGTCATTTTCTTTTCTTTTTTTAATACTTCCCATCCACCTTTTTTCCTCTCACCCCCTCCTTTTTATTATTTCTTCCCTGGTTATATAACAGAGTTGGAAGAGCTCACAGAAAGAATAATGATTAATTACCATTGTGGATTCATTATTTTGTACCCCTGCTGTCTGGCACATACTGGCAGTAGGAGGCGTCAGGCATTTTTCCATTGGGATGATTCTCAGCCTAAATCTCTTGTGCAGTGCAGCCTGCACTGTTGGAAATGCTATAATTGGCCATGGACCAAGACTTCTCCATTCTGTATATATTGGAAATGGCAATGCCATTTAAGAAACCGTGGCAGTCTAACTTGGCAGCTACACGTGAAAACCCCTCCTCCTCCTACTTCGTGTTCCTTTTCTATCTTTGTTTATTTCCTCCCAACTGGTGTTCTTTAATTGGTGCCTTCTCGGTTTATCTTGCAGCCCGCAGCAAACAAGCCAGTGTTTCCAGCCCATCACTTTTCTTCTCATTTCTGTAATCTCTCAAATGAAAGGAAAATGTTAAGCTTTCTTCTTCTTCCAAGCAAACTTGCCTTCATTTTCCTAGAGGGTTTACTCCCTGAAGGGGTTAGTTATGCATATTCTTTTTCACCATCAGTGGAACACGTTTGTGTCTCGCATGGAGAGCAGCTACATTCATATGAGTAATCTATAATATAATGAGTCAGAGAGGCCTTGTTTAGACAGAGAAAATGTCATTTGAGCCCATTATTACATAACTGTTGCAGAATAGGACATGTACCAGCATCATTAATCTTGGACTTCTAATCCACAATGTCTAACGAAGTGTAAAGGGGTTTTACTATTACCAATGGCAAAAAGCACATTCTGTAAGTCCAAAAAAGATATATTCATATAAATATGTCAAAGACCTTCCTCCTCGTTACTGTTCCTTTCTGGAAAATAGCTGCAAAAAGCCCCACATATTATAAGGATTTTCTGTAGGTCATATTAAAATGTCTACTCTACAACGATTTCCATATCTCCATTGTAAACATTCAATTTTGGCACAACATGCATCAGGAGATGCAACACAGATTTCCTTTTATGTGTGTACTGTAGCTGCAGCTTCTCTTTCTTTGTTTCTCCTGCAGCAACTTCATGTTTAGAAGATATTTTTTTTACTGTGCGCTCTGTGCTGAGGCAGTACGAGCAGAGCTTTATACTGTATATCTGAAATCAATATAAATAAACAACCATGATGCGCACAAAGGTGGCAGATGTCAGGGCAGCACAGACGATGCCACGCAGCATAGACGATGCCACGCAGCATAGACGGTGCCACGTAGGTGTCTTTCTTCAGGTTTAAGAGTAATTTAAAAAAAATGAAAATTAAGCATGACAAATGATTTGTGTTACTCTCCATAAAGTCATTGAATCTAGTTTGCAATCTGCTCTGAGTTTCCCAGCCCAAACAGCCAAGCTTTACATGGTGAATATAAAGAGGGGGGGGGGGGGGAGCTGTTCCTAAGTGTATACTGTTCATCCACCCTAGTTTTAAATGGCCTAAGGATGCAGTCCCACTTAATAATTTTATTGACATCTTTCAAATAAAATGAGTTTTGAAAGCCTTTTTCAGTGGGTAACTTAGAACTAAGCCCATGTTGGCCTGTCAAATATAATAGATGCCCATCTTGAACCTGTCACAAAGAGGGAGGGGATGAAAAAGGGAAGGACATGTTGCCTGTGTTGGGTTATGGAAGGTCCTGCTCAACACATAGTGTACAGATGTAGTAAGACTTACTTTCCTCTGTGCCATGATTTTCACTGTGCCGGTGCGGCTGCACTGCAGCTACAGATCTCCCCTCTCCCCGTGTCCTGCCCAGACCCCTTGATTATTTAGATGCCCAAATGTGGTCATATGACTCCCCTCATGATGTAGAGCCGAAGGGAAGGAGATATTGCCTGCATATCTTACCTTCAGTGGGATACATGGAACCGGACAGCAGGTAGAGGTGGCTGTAGACCGGGATCACAAAATGGCCCAAAAAACAAAGGATTAACGCTGTGGGGTCTCATTCTAAAGTATGGACCCCCACCGTGTTAATCTTTCCAGGCCACCAGACTTACTGTCCTTGTGGTCGTGTACATGCTGTGGGTGTCCGCATTTTTCTCTGTGGCTATAAGGACAGCAAGTCTGGATGGCCTGGAAGGATTAACACTGTGGAGGTCGAGTTTGCCTCATTCTATTATCTGCTCTGCTTTCCTGATTTTAAGTAGAGCACAATTATATGTTCACAATTTTTTGTATAATATATATATATATATATATATATATATATATCAGGTAATAAAGAACCATAGGCACTCCGTCTGAATAGAAAAATTGGGTGCAAATCCTGTACAAATAAATAGGCAATACGATACCGCACGTGGACGAATATCAGAGGCAGCACTCCAAATGAATATCAAAAATCCTGTATTATTCAACAAAACATCATATCCAATGTTTCGGTCCTCAAACGGGACCTTTGTCACCTTGACAAAGGTCCCGTTTGAGGACCGAAACGTTGGATATGATGTTTTGTTGAATAATACAGGATTTTTGATATTCATTTGGAGTGCTGCCTCTGATATTCGTCCACGTGCGGTATTGTATTGCCTATATATATATATATATCATCATCATTGTGTTAATCCTTATTTTATTAACCCTAATAAACACTACGTTTTACCTAGCCCAGGGTGTACTCGACTAAGTGCTATCCTCATTGCAGATTACTGGGACTTCCTCTCAGTAACTCTTCAATTTTGCTACTACAGTATATCTGTAGTAACATCACACAGGGGGAAGGAGCTAAATTAAGTAAAACTCTCTTCAACCTCCCATCTTGATTAGCAAAGAACTGAAACTTGTTTTAAAATGCTTAAGTCCCCCCCAAACAAAACTCTTTGTGTATGGTTAGAACGAGGTGTATTTGCTATGGAAACACTGTATGTAGAGAGGCAGCTAAGCCTAGAGAATGCAGCAAAGTCTTGCAGGTACCATGCCCACTACTTTCTCACCCTTGATCCCTACAATAAAAAACTATTTAAAGTAATTCATTCTTCTACAACTCTGAAATGCTACAAACGTTTTCTATTTCCTACTGCACATACAAAAGGAGTAATTATGTATCCCACGTAACATAACTTTTACTCTTGTAGATGACTGCAAGACATTAGGTCGAAAATGTTTCCTGGCCCTTTTGCTAGTAATGAGGTTGAGCAAAATACAAACCTCATAACCAAGAGCCATTCTGATGTCAACACAGCTAGATAGATGAAATGGGGAGGCAGCTGGAGGACAGTGGTGTATTCAAAGGGAAACAGGTGGCATCCTTATAGACATGCACACGATTAGTAGGTATTCCAGGGGCTACTGGCAAAAGAAGACTTTTTTTCATTAGGGATTCGCCACCAAATAGCAGGGATAGAAGGGATTTAACAGACAGGCTACTTTTCTCACCCACACACTCCACCCTCAGGAAACCTTTTATGTAAAATAAAGCAGGTCAGTGAAAGAAAACAAGTATTGAGTTAGAAGTTACTTGAAATGAGTAATTGTAGTGTGAAATGCAATTATACTTTAAAATGCAATTTTATTTTTCAAAGCTGAACGTGCAATGCATTTTATTAATAAAATTGCCACATTAGGCTGTTACATTTCCATTAAAGGAGTTAATTATCTTTAGCAGCCATTACATATTTTAATATAAACATATGTACAGAATGTTGTAATTCCCTTGAATTAAACCTACACAAATAAGGGGGTCATTTCAATACACACTAGGTTTAACCTAAAGTAGAACAGTGGGACTAGTCCCATTCACGTAATAATAACAATAATAACTATTTTATATAGTGCTTTTTCCCAATGGGATTCAAAGTGCTTCACAATTACCTTATAGTACAGGGGAATGGTAACTTTTAGTGCTGCGCCACCCTGTCTCTCTATCTCCGGCTCCCGCGCCCCCAGCCTATCTTCATCCGCGTCAGATGACGCTGCATTGCCATGGCGATGCGTCACAGCCAGCTGAATCCCGGTAAGTAAACAGTTGCAGAGGCCTCACGCGATCCCCCGGCATTTTATTTAAATGCCTGGTGGAAGAGTGTGGGGCCTCTGCAACTGACCGCGCCCCTCCAGCAAAATCTCCCGCCCCCCCACTTTGCGCACAGTACACGGTACACAACCCATAGGAATTTTTACAGAGACAGCCTCTGCCAGATGAGCTTACAATCTATGTTTTGGTGCCTGAGGCACTGGAAGATAAAGTGACTTGCCCAAGGTCACAAGGAGCCGGCACCGGGAATTGAACCAGGTTCCCCTGATTCAAACTCAGTATCAGTGTAATCAGTCAGTGACTTGATATGGGTACTACAGACCCATTCAGCAACATATCTTGGAGGTGTAATAATTGAAATCACTTGGCTATGTCATATCTTTTTCAATAGGCTTTTCAAATATTAGACTGGAAAGTACAAGAACAGATATTAAATTCTGAGGGCCAATCTGGAATGGATAAAACATGGCAAAGTAATGGGGAAGTACCTCAGTGAGTGAAAAGCTATTAATCTCTATGGCCCTTATTTAATACGTGGTAAAGATGACTTCCCTGTGCTGGGGAAGAGTTTAGGTTCATTGAAATGAATGGCATAGGAGACCAATAATTCTTTAAAAAAATAATTTAAAAAATACATCCTGAAGTGCAGATCAGTAAAACTCACTCAAAACCATGGAGAGTTTATAGGCCTATAACGACAATTATTAAACAATAAATAATGAATATGGATTTTCTTGTCGGGTGTTAAAACTTAGTTGAAGAACAAAATATGCTTCAATTCCAAAAACTGCAATAATCTGTTTTAAGACAGCTCTTTGAAAGTACACTTGAAGAAAAAAAAAGCTCTGCACAATATAATTACATTTATGAAGAACACCAATGTTCTTCTCTAAAGCAGGGGTGCTCAACTCATCCTTCTCAAGCCCCCCCTGCCCTTCAGCAGGTCAGGTTTTCAAGATATCCCAGCTTTAGCACAGGTGGCTCAATCAGAGGCTCAGTCATAGACTGAGTCTCTGAGCCACCTGTGCTGAAGCTATGACTGTTTGAGCCACCTGTGCTGAAGCTGGGACTGATTGAGCCACCTGTGCTGAAGCTGGGATATCCTGAAAACCTGACCTGTTGGCAGGGGGGGAGGAGTTGAGCACCCCGGGACTAAAAGGGTATAACAGCCAAATCTGCATTACTCCTGGACACAAAGGGCGACTGGAACTTTAAACTACAAGAAAATTCACCAGGGAGTACAGAAAAACATGATTTAATGGCAATATTTTTTTCAGAAACAGAAAACCGAAATAAAAAGCGATAAGCAGGAAAGGGACAAATAAACCTGATCTGTATAAATGTAACTAAATAAATGCAAGTGGACAGCCAATGTAAGAAAATATAAGGGAGAGAGCAAGTTTAAAAAAGCAAGCTCACCATAGGTGGACTGAGGGCTGGGGTTGTGGTGTAATTGGTTAAATTGATGTGATTGACACCTTAAAAAAAACCCATAGAAAACTATAATCAAATTGAAATAATTTCCCTAGTAACTAAATGCATATAAGGTTTTAATATAAGATATTTTGTAACTAACCACCACTCTATATTTTTTTCAATTTACTACTGAAGAAATAATGATGCCTTGAATAGCCAAGCAGGTTAATGTTCGAGAACCATAAGTGGTTACTAGAGAATTAAAGAAAGGAAAGCGTTATAATATTTTACAAGATGGACAAAAGTGGTCTTTTTCATTTTTTAAAGTGATTATTGGTAAAGGTGCCAGTTCCATTAGTAATTATTATTATTTTGTTTAATGTTGCTAACTGGGACTGTGCCTTTAAAGTTCTTCTGATTTTTCTACATCACATATCCACCGTGTCCTCTCCAACCATGGGTTCTCTGTACTTAAAGAAATGCAAACTTGGTCTGTCTGATAATACAATATAATAAAATATCTTGCCAGCGAACGCTATAACAATAAGTCATTGTGTTTAATTTAGCAATCCTATTAAAGTGCTTTATTACACCGACCAAAGTTGATTAACTCAGTGGGATATTTTTGAGTTTATGAAGCTGAAAAAAATACAGCCACTAACTTTTGTTGTTAAAGAAATCTGTACAGCTACAAATGTATCTTTTAGGCTGTCCAGCAGAGAAGTGACAAAAAGTGAAAAAGAAAGTGCGCAACTATTAAATAATACCACACACGTGAAGTGATAATACAGTGATATTAAAGAATATATTACGTGACCTAGTTATCAGATTGGAGCGTCTGCAGCTGTGGTAACGGGGATGGCTCAGAGCACCCCCTAGAACATCAGAAAAAAACACAAAAAACACAGCGCACAACGCTCATAGTGCATTAAAGATATATTAAACCAACAAAATAATAAGGTAATTATTGTGCGTACATCAATATAATTCAATCAAGCATTTAGGGTAAGTTACCCATCCACCAACAGTGCGACCTGGATCAGATGTCATCAACAGGGATCATGCACCACACCGTGGACCGGATCTGTTGTCATCTACAGGAACTGGAACAGGTGAGTAAATCCCAGATATTGAATGGGTAAGAAAGGGAGTCCTTTTAAATGTCCCCGGTGAAAGTGAGCAGTGTCCAGCCACTTGCGGCTCACTAGGGAACGGCCGTATCCCGCGGTCCTCGCGACGGCTGGTTTCTCTCCTTCTATCCACCGCACTAGCACTTCCGGGTTGTGACGTCAGTGCAGCTCGCGTCGCGTCACAGTTTTTAGCCGGTTGCCGGATCGGTATAGAAGCGGGGCAGGGGAGAGTCCAATCACACACTATCCAACGCGTTTCGAAACCGTGTAGGTTTCTTCATCAGGGAACACTTTGGATAGTGTGTGATTGGACTCTCCCCTGCCCCGCTTCTATACCGATCCGGAAACCGGCTAAAAACTGTGACGCGACGCGAGCTGCACTGACGTCACAACCCGGAAGTGCTAGTGCGGTGGATAGAAGGAGAGAAACCAGCCGTCGCGAGGACCGCGGGATACGGCCGTTCCCTAGTGAGCCGCAAGTGGCTGGACACTGCTCACTTTCACCGGGGACATTTAAAAGGACTCCCTTTCTTACCCATTCAATATCTGGGATTTACTCACCTGTTCCAGTTCCTGTAGATGACAACAGATCCGGTCCACGGTGTGGTGCATGATCCCTGTTGATGACATCTGATCCAGGTCGCACTGTTGGTGGATGGGTAATTTACCCTAAATGCTTGATTGAATTATATTGATGTACGCACAATAATTACCTTATTATTTTGTTGGTTTAATATATCTTTAATGCACTATGAGCGTTGTGCGCTGTGTTTTTTGTGTTTTTCTCTGATGTCCAGCAGAGAAGCAGTTAAATGAACAGCGGCACACAAAGACTGAGACATACAGTATCATACAGTATGTCCAATGTATTTTAAAAAATGGGGGGTTGATAAGGAAAACAAAAGTAACGTTTGTCAGAGTTCGCATTTTACATGTTTTCGGTTAAGATAAAAATGGAATTGATTTGTCTCACTGGTCTCTATTATCCTTTACAGTGTGTGTGTGTGTGTGTGTGTGTGTGTGTGTGTGTGTGTGTGTGTGTGTGTGTGTGTGTGTGTGTGTGTGTGTGTGTGTGTGTGTGTGTGTGTGGTCTAGTGACTCCCCTTTAGCATAATCACATTACCTGGTTGGTGCTCGGAGGCCGGAAATGGTGAGGGCTCCACTCTAGTGTTGATCGGGCTGCCTACTCCGGCAGATTGGCCAGTTTGATGTGCCCATGAAAACAAGCAAATGACCATGATGGAATGGTACGTTTAGGCACGGCCATCTCGCCGCAGGCATTTAGCCACCGCCGATCTGCCTCAGGGGACAGCTAGCTGTCATCCGTTTCACCGCAAAGGTAAGTGGTTAAAGGAATTAGTATTTGAGGTTCACCTTAGGGGTTTTAGGGCAAGGGGTCCGATTAGGGATTAGAGTAACGGGTTAACATAAGGGGTTAAGGTTTTTTTTAGAATAAGGGGTTAAAGTAAGGGACTTACCTTCATGATAAAACGTCCGGCATTGAGCTGTACCCTGCGGCTGATCAGCTGTAGCAAGATGGCCAAGCTAAAACGTCCTAAGCTGTGCCAATGATGTACGAGATTCATTGTATGGGCCTCTAAAGGTTAACATTTATCATACAGTTATTAAACTGAAGACAAGGATTCTGGGTAGTGACATGCAAACGAACACACTGAATGTTACTTTTTACCTTCATATGCCAATGAATTTTAAGCGTGTTTGAAAGTGTTTAACTGGAAATTTAAAAAAGATGTTAAAAAGATATAGAATCAGTGAAACCACGTAAAAGACAGCAACATTTTCCTTTCCAACTTGTCAGTTTCAGCTAGGGTTGGGCGATAACAAACAACTTCCCACGATAACGATATCAAATCATTTTTCGCAATAACGATAGTAGAAAGCAAAAAAAATCTAAAGTCATCAAAAACTGTTCCAGGTCATTTATTGTGAAACATAATTCTTATTAAAAAATGAAATTAAAAAAAAAAAATCAATAAATGTGAAATGGCAAATACGTTATAATTATATTTATTTAAAAAAATGAACTAAAACTACCGTAAAGACTATTTTTCTTCTCCATGCACATCATTAGCCCCCCTCTTCTGAACACAATTAAAGTGCAGGGGGGAGGTGTTAGTGGGCATGTGGAAGGTGGGGGTTAAGAGGGATGGGAGAGAAGATAGGGGAGCGGGGGAGAAGGAGGCTAAGGACAATGAGGGGGGGGGATGTGGAGGGTACAAAAGAGGCATGCGGGGGTACATGGGGGTAAGAGGCATGGTCGGTTGGAGGAGATTTAGAGGCATAGGAAGTTGGAAGTGGTTAAGAGGCAGAAGAGGTTGAGGGGCATGGGGGAGAATGGGGTTAAGGGGCAATGGGGAGGCAGTGGTTAAGGTAGGGTTGTCACATTTCATTCTTTTATAATACAGGATGCTTAAATCCAGTATGAAAGTGTGGCATCATAATGAGTGATGAAAAAGTGTATAACGGTGCGCTCAGAATTATATGTGATATAAACAATAATTAATAATGGGTTAAGTCATTAACCTAATTGTTAAGAGTATTGTGCTCGGAGTAAAAAGTGCAGCTAGTGTAAAAAATGATGGCTCATGGCATCAAGTGGATAAGTGAAAAAAGATTACTAGCGCAAGATTCACATATTATATCTTTAGTAATTGAGTAAAATACACATAGTAAAACAGCACATAAACAAGTGCTAAAAGGAAGTTAGCAGTGGTTTCTTGAGGATAAATCGCCAAACTTTAGCGGAAAGAAGAATGTCCACAAATTAGTAAAAAGGCCGATATGGAAAGTACCCGCTCCCGGCTGGATGATGTAGACCAGGGTTTCCCAAACTTTTTTTTCCGTGACCCGGTTATTTTTGAACTTCTCCTTCGTGACCCACTAAAAATGTTATCGCCTATACTGGCCTATAGGGCCTGCACAGACACACACACAGCCACTGATACACATACACACACATACAGCCCCACTGATACACATACACACACATACAGCCCCACTGATACACATACACACACATACAGCCCCACTGATACACATACACACACATACAGCCCCACTGCTACACATACACACACATGCAGCCCCACTGCTACACATACACACACACACGCAGCCCCACTGCTACACATACACACACACGCAGCCCCACTGCTACACATACACACACACGCAGCCCCACTGCTACACATACGCACACACGCAGCCCCACTGCTACACATACGCACACACGCAGCCCCACTGCTACACATACGCACACACGCAGCCCCACTGCTACACATACACACACACGCAGCCCCACTGCTACACATACGCACACACGCAGCCCCACTGCTACACATACGCACACACGCAGCCCCACTGCTACACATACGCACACACGCAGCCCCACTGCTACACATACGCACACACGCAGCCCCACTGCTACACATACGCACACACGCAGCCCCACTGCTACACATACACACACACGCAGCCCCACTGCTACACATACACACACACGCAGCCCCACTGCTACACATACGCACACACGCAGCCCCACTGCTACACATACACACACATACAGCCCCACTGCTACACATACACACACATGCAGCCCCACTGCTACACATACACACACACGCAGCCCCACTGCTACACATACACACACACGCAGCCCCACTGCTACACATACGCACACACGCAGCCCCACTGCTACACATACGCACACACGCAGCCCCACTGCTACACATACACACACACGCAGCCCCACTGCTACACATACACACACACGCAGCCCCACTGCTACACATACACACACACGCAGCCCCACTGCTACACATACGCACACACGCAGCCCCACTGTCACACATACGCACACACGCAGCCCCACTGCTACACATACGCACACACGCAGCCCCACTGCTACACACACGCACACACGCAGCCCCACTGCTACACACACGCACACACGCAGCCCCACTGCTACACACACGCAGCCCCACTGCTACACACACGCAGCCCCACTGCTACACACACGCAGCCCCACTGCTACACACACGCAGCCACACTGCTACACACACGCAGCCACACTGCTACACACACGCAGCCACACTGCTACACACACGCAGCCACACTGCTACACACACGCAGCCACACTGCTACACACACGCAGCCACACTGCTACACACACGCAGCCACACTGCTACACACACGCAGCCACACTGCTACACACGCAGCCACAGCTACACACACAGAGACACTGCTACACACACAGAGACACTGCTACACACACAGAGACACTGCTACACACACACACACAAACACTGATACACACACACAAACACTGATACACACAGACACATACACACATACATACACTGATACTGATACATACACACACAGACACTGATACACACACAGACACTGATACACACACAGACACTGATACACACACACACACAGGGACACTTGGGTGGGAGGGGGGGCAGTGACTGGGTGGGTGTGTGGGAGACGGTGGGTGAGTGACTGGGTGGGTGAGTGACTGTGTGGGTGACAGTGACTGGGTGGGTTGGAGACAGTGACTGGGTGGGAGAGAGTGACTGGGTGGGTGACAGTGACTGGGTGGGGTGACTTACCTTGAGGCCGGACGCTTTCCCCTGCTGCCCCCGATATCCCCTGCTGCCCGGGACGGGAGGTGTGTTTGGGGGCATGGGAAGTGGGCTAGGGAGGGGGTGCCATGGGAGGTGAGCTCGGGAAGCTGGCCGCGGGGGGAAGCGGGCCGCAGTAGGAGCTTGTACTTCCCCCTCCGTTCCACGTAACGTGCTGGCCGCAGAGGAGCTGGTACTTCCTCCTCCGTCCCACGTTGGGAGCAAGGGGGAGGAAGGGAGCGGGCCCTGCTTGCCCTGCGCAAGCGCGTGGGACCGCGGGGGGAATCGCCGCCATTTTTTTCAACTTGAGTGGGGGGGACGGGAGGCCAGCCTCGCTGCGACCCGGCAATTTTGGTTCCGTGGCCCGGTGCCGGGTCGCGACCCACCATTTGGGAAACGCTGATGTAGACAGTCCCATTGGAGGTGAGGCAATATGTATAAACGTAGAGATTGACGCTCATACAAGTGTATAGACTCACAAACTGTATTACAGCATATAGGTAGATAGGAACTTCCATAAATAATTCCAGCAATTATATAATACTAGGTTAAGGGGGGACATGAACATGGGACCTAGCGGTCAGTCAGCGCGACTACCGCAGATATGGTTTACCCTGCTTACCCCCCTTACCATATACACTTCCCTAAATAGGGACCAAGGTAACATAGAATGAGGGCTACTGCCCATTACCTTTCCATTGAGTGTATAGGAATACGAAATCCATCCAGACGAAGTTCCACTGCGTGCAATCCTGATCAGGGAAATCAGAGTGTAGGGAAGCAAGGAGCACAGCTGAAGTAGAAATCTGCAGGGAGAGTCCTGTAGAAAAAATGAATAAGGGGCACAACTCCGTGCTAAAACTGAGGGTGGTTTATTGGATAATTGCACAGGGACAGAAACACAGCCCACACACCGACATGTTTCGTCCCACGGGACTTTATCAAGGTGTACCACATCACTATACCTCCTTACCTTTAATACACCCATTTCGCGCCAAAATCGCCCAACCGAGTACACTGCGCATGCGCGCCGGCGACGCGTCGCATCTCCGTGACATCGCCTCCCCTCTGGCACTAGTCCTGGAGTCAGAGACCACGTCACTGGGATGCGTCCGTTTCCACCCTGGAACGCATGCCAGCTGTGCTCCTATTGGGCGGAGGCGGAAGTGGGATGAAAATTACATTTTTTTACATTTTTTTACACTCAACAACTTTATTAGTATAAAAAAAAGACAAACATATTTTGCCCATAGCTAAACTTTGCAAACAGACACATTGCTAGTTTAGTTTAGGGTTGCATTAAAAACAAATGCTAATCACATTGAATAACCTTTGATAAAATAAAAATAAAAAGAGAGAAGATATTTTAAACAGTCACAAAACTCCATTTAGACTACGATCATTTTAGAAGATTATATTCTAATCTAAGTAGATAAGTTTATACAAAAATACTATAATATGAATATTTGTATCAAGCACTAACTTTATCCATACACTTGAATTATGTAGTCAGAGTATAGACTGAATCTATGTGATTGGCTGTATCATTGGATTTTACATGGGGGAATAGAAACACTTTATCATTAAGAGAGTTGATTATTGAGAATTTTTTCAAATGTGTATATATTGATTTTCTCTTATTCATAACCCATATATTGATGGCACAGAAGGACATAGAACAATTTTATTGTCAAAAAGTATACTTATATTCTAATATTCTAAACAATTAATAAATGAATAGTGGCATCATAAAGGACCCTCCTCCACTATAGAAAGTGGGAAAGGTCCCAATCGATATTCATACCGTGAGGCACCCTGGTTCTTAATGTGAAGATCCAGAATGCCTCACGTTGATCGAGCTTTTTAACTCTATCACCCCCTCTGGGTGACATCTGAATGGACTCAATACCTTGAAATTTAAAGTTTTTTAGTCCACCTTTGCTGCAGTTGGTGAAGTGTTTAGGGACAGGATGGTCCAAGTTCCCTTTGGAGATCAATCGGATATGCTCCATTATTCGCACTTTAAGGTTCCTAATGGTTCTTCCAACGTATTGGCTGCCGCACCCGCAAGTGATGAGGTAGACAATATATGTGGATTTGCAGTTGATAAATGATCTAGTGGCATGAGATTTTCCAGTTTGACTGGATAAACATTTGTTTGATTTATTGATATAGCCACAGATTTTGCAATTCCCACAAGGGAAAGAACCATTAGGAACTGTATTACAATGTGTCGTTTGTGAGGAGAAGAGACTTGGGGTCAGGGAATTCGCAACCGTCTTGGCCTTCCTATAAACAATATTAGGACCTCCAGTAACATATTGTTTTAATGTAGGGTCCAGGGAGAGTACCGACCAATGTTTTTTAAGGATATATCTGACTTGTTCAGCTTGAGAGCTAAATGAGGTAATAAACAGGGGTGTATCATTAAATCTTAAGCCTCTCTTTGAGCGGTGGAATAGTTCTGATCTATTAGTAGATGAGACCTCCTCAATTGCCCTATTTAAATCATCTGGTTTGTAGCCCCGTTGCACAAAACGATCAAACATTTCTTTTACACGTTCATTATAGTCTTCCTCATTGGAACAATTGCGCCGTAGGCGAATGAATTGGCCCTTCGGGATACCTTTCAGGAGGGGCCCTGGATGACAGCTGTTGGCACGTAGGAAAGTATTCCGTGAATTAGATTTGCGATAAATGTCGGATTGAATAGATAAATTCATATCAATGTATAAGTATAAATCTAAATAGTGAATGTGATGGTGATTATATGTGTACGTGAAATTAAGGTTGTAAGTATTAATATTTAAAGTGTTAATAAAAGATAAAAGTGAAGTGACATCACCCTCCCAAATGAAAATGAGATCGTCGATAAAACGTTTGTAAAAGAAAATGTGCTCCCTAAATTTGTTCCCATCTCCAAACACGTGGACAGACTCCCACCACCCCATGAAGAGGTTGGCGTAACTGGGAGCGAAGCTCGTTCCCATGGCTGTACCACGTGTTTGGAGATAGTGAACCCCATCAAACAAAAAATAATTGTGCGTTAATAAAAAGTGAATAGAATCTAATAAAAATGTTGTCTGTGCTGGTGACATATCTGTGCGGGAAAGAAAATGACCAACAGCTGATAATCCATGCTCATGTGTAATCATTGTGTACAAGGACGTCACGTCCAGAGTAACCCAGATCATATTAGGTTTCCATACAATGTGATTAATATATGTCAGGAGGTCTCCACTATCAAGTATGAAAGAGGGTAGAGACTTCACAATCGGTTGTAGAAACCGGTCGACATAGCGTGAGACACCATCTCCCAAAGATCCAATACTGGATATTATAGGCCTCCCCGGAGGGTGGATCAGAGTTTTATGAATCTTCGGGAGATGGTGAAACACTGCAACAGTCGGGGTAGCATTAAATAAGAACTCTCTCTCGTTCTCATCAAGAATAAATAACATAGTCCCTTCATCAATGAGTGATTTTAGTTCCCCCTGAAATCTCTTAGTGGGGTCTGTTGTTAGTGCAGCATAGGAGCAAGTATCACAGAGCTGTCTTAAAGCCTCCCTGTGATAGTCATCCCTATGCTGCACCACCACTGCTCCCCCCTTGTCCGCATTTTTAATGATCAAGTTTTTGTTCTTCTTAAGTTCATCTAGTGCAATACTTTCACCTCTAGTGAGATTATCTTTATAATGCGTATAACGCGGGGTATCAAAAGTGAAGCCCTTTTCTAGAAGCATGAGGTCCCTCTCCACTAGACTCTCAAAAGTGGATAAGTATTTCCCTTTCATGAAAGTGGGAAAAAACAGGGACCTTTTCTTGAGACCCGATGGTCTTCTCCCCAAGAAGTTATCTGGGTTGAACTCATCCACCGGATCACCCCCTAGTTCTTCCAAGTCTTGGATGGTACAGTGTTCCTTAAAGGATAAACAGGGGTTAACAGCATCCTCAACATTCAAAGTATGTGACACACTGGTATTAGAACTTCTAGCGTCATAGAACTTTTTTAAGGTGCATTTTCGAATAAATTTATGTAGATCAATTACAGTGTCAAAAATATTGAATTTACACTCTGGTGCGAACTTTAACCCTTTAGTTAAGAGAGAAAGTTCATCTGAGGAAAGTTCAACATTTGATAAATTGATGACACCATTCAAAAGTTCTTTTTCCGTTTGTGTGGTGCTCCTTTTCCCTGATTTCCTCTTCCCCCTTCTCGTCGCTTTTCGTTTTTTGACGAATAGCTCGTTGAGGGACCCTCATCATAGGCCTCTGATGACCCAGTAGGTTGTTCATAACGAGACCTTGCTCCCTGCTGGCGTTGCTCTTTAGGTCTCTCTTGATAGGGAAAATTACTTCCTTGTTGTGAAAAGAATGAAACAGAATGACTGGCATTATCTGAGTATGACAACTCAGACTCAACATTTTGAGCTTCATTAGGTGAAGAAGTTTTCTTCAAAATTGATTTTTGTGACCAGGAATTGCTTCTGGATCTACCAGGTGTAGAGAAACCGGACTGTTGGTCCCTACTCCCTCTTCTTGGCTGTACTATTCTTTCCCATGAGTAAACTTGTTTTTCTCATAGTCCATTTTATCACGTGAGAACTTTACATCTTTCTTTCCCATTATCTCCTTCTCTGCCTCTTTAACAAACAGGGCCAGTTTTTTATCACTTTCCTTGAAGCCTTCCATTTTAGAAAATTTAGACAATTTTGTTTGCAAGGTTTTTATCTCAATTCGTACCCCTGATTTTTCCTTATTTTTGAGTGTTAAAATAAGATCAATAAGTTTGAATGAGCATTCGTTCAGAATGGTTTTCCAGTTAGTTTCAAACTCTTGACTAGGAAACCCAAACGTAGGGGACTTCTTAATCCTGAGTCCCCTAGGGATTTCATCCCTCTTCCGCCTCCGCCCAATAGGAGCACAGCTGGCATGCGTTCCAGGGTAGAAACGGACGCATCCCAGTGACGTGGTCTCTGACTCCAGGACTAGTGCCAGAGGGGAGGCGATGTCACGGAGATGCGACGCGTCGCCGGCGCGCATGCGCAGTGTACTCGGTTGGGCGATTTTGGCGCGAAATGGGTGTATTAAAGGTAAGGAGGTATAGTGATGTGGTACACCTTGATAAAGTGCCGTGGGACGAAACATGTCGGTGTGTGGGCTGTGTTTCTGTCCCTGTGCAATTATCCAATAAACCACCCTCAGTTTTAGCACGGAGTTGTGCCCCTTATTCATTTTTTCTACAGGACTCTCCCTGCAGATTTCTACTTCAGCTGTGCTCCTTGCTTCCCTACACTCCCATTGGAGGTGAGGGAAATGTTTTCAGCTTGGTAGGACCCACACTTACGATTCCTCCATCAGCTACAGTATGTGCTCACAGCACAGCAAATGACGATCAGCTCCGGTAGGGAATGCACCCGCTCCTGGTCCTCAGCGGTCTCTGTCAGCTGGGTGTGTGTTTTTGGCCATTTCCAAGCTTTACAGTATATTGCTCTCAAACTGTTAATGATCTATACCAGTTTTTCTACTGGTTAGAAAGTTATTCAAGTGGCGCTGCCACATTTGAGTTAGTCCACCACAGCTGCTTAGCAGTGCAGGTATTTTTTTCTTCATCTACTTGCACACACCCAGCTGACAGAGACGTGTGGTGTTCATCACAGCTGTGGTAGCAGTGCAGGTAATTTTGCCTCTATTCACTTGCATACGCCCAGCTGATAGAGACATGCGGAGTTCACTGCTGAGGACCGGGAGCTTGTGCATTCCCTACTGGAGCTGATCCTCATTTGCCGTGCTGTGAGCGCATACCCACTGGTGGAATCGTGAGTGCAGGTCCTACCAAGCTGAAAACACTTCCCTCACCACCATCGGGACTGTCTACATCATCCAGCCGGGAGCGGGTGCTTTCCCTACCGACCATTTTACTCATTTGTGAACATTCTTCTTTCTGCTAAAATGTGTCGATTTATCCTCAAGAAATCAACACCAATGTTGTGATATCTGTGGGAGTCCGCTAAACAATGTATCACTGCTAACTTCCTTTTAGCACTTGCATACTGTATGCCCTTTTTTATTATATGTATTTTACTCAATTACTAAACATATAATATGTGAATCTTGCGCTGGTATTCTTTTTTCATTCATCATAATGAGTGATGAATGATTGGCAAATGCTTCAAGCTAAATGGTATCTCCTGCTCAGGCCTGGACTTTGACCTTCTGAGGCCCTCAGCTATGTTAAGTTTAAGAGGCCCTAAAAATTAGAAATAGATACAGGCATACCCCGCTTTAAGTACACTCACTTTAAGTACACTCGCGAGTAAGTACATATCGCCCAATAGGCAAACGGCAGCTTACGCATGCGCCTGTCATCACGTCCTGAATAGCAATACCGGCTCCCTACTTGTACCGAAGCTATGCGCAAGCGGGAAGACTATAGAGCCTGTTACAAATGCGTTATTTACATCAGTTATTCACGTATATAACGATTGCAGTACAGTACATGCATCGATAAGTGGGAAAAGGTAGTGCTTCACTTTAAGTACATTTTCGCTTTACATACATGCTCTGGTCCCATTGCGTACGTTAATGCGGGGTATGCCTGTATATTATTCTGACCGGAGGAACCATGAAACAAATGAATGAATCACACTAGAATTGTTATATACAAAGATGATGGCATAAAGCTAAAATTAACAGTGTTTGCACACCACATTAATTTTAATATTAAAACATTTTCTCTCATGATTTTTTTAGAGCAAAGTCTTTTAATGATCAGCTACGAAGTTTGTCACTTTCAATGCACATGATGGTTAGGGTCATATTTGAATGAAAATGTCCATATTTACAGAGAATCTTCTTTTTCCCATCTCTTCTTTATTTATCATCCAATTTTAAAACTTGAATGGCATTCACTTTTTTCTATTTTTGTGGCTCCTCATATTGTGAGGCCCTAAGCTGTAGCATTGTTAGCTTATGCGTCTGGCATTACTCTCGCTTGACCACTATATCGGCCATTTTTTATCATCTCTGCTCTTGGCTGGTAGGGGAAAGATGCGCTGGACTAACAAGTAGCGGTGGTAGAAAAAGTAACGCTATAGGAGTGGGGGTCATGGTATTATGAGACGACCAGGCATTGTCCTAACTTTATTATTTGAATAATTTAGTAAGGCGACATCTATCGGAAAAGGTAACTATAACACTCAAGTAGAAATCTATTACATTTTTATGACTGATATCATTACAGTAATTTTAAGTTAAGGCATTTCACATCAAGGCACTAAAATATGGGAGAATTATGTGTCCCAACCGATCTTTCAGGGACAACGGGATAAGTCAATAAAATAAGGGATAATCACGTAAATATACAGTATATCTGGCAACCCCAGATGAAGGGGAATGGGGGAGGAAGGGGTTAAGGGGCATGTGGGGACGAGGTGGTTAAGGGGCACAACAGGAGTAGAGGGGGTTAAGGTGCATCGGGGGGTGGTGGAAGGAGCTAAGATGCATAGGGAAAGGAAGGGGTTAAAAGACTTGTGCGGAAGAAGAGGTTAAGAAGCATGGGGGAAGTCAGGAGTTAAGGTGGAGGGGTGAGTAGAAATGAGCCAATTTTGGGGGCGGATTTGGAACCACAGCAGATCGGTCGGTGCCTTTGGTATGTGGATTTCCACGGATCAATCTAAAAAAGGGCGATTTGTGGATTTTTTAATATTACCAATACATTCCGAAGATTCCGCAATACATTGACGGATCAATTGGCGGATTCAGCAATCCGTTGGCGGATTTTTAAGAATCCGCCAACGGATTGCTGACTCTGCGGATTGGATTCCATAAATCTGTCCACAGGGTTGTATCCAATTGCGGTTTTTGATGAATCCGAGCGGTATTAAAACTGACCAAATCCGTCTGCGCATTTTACACCGCTAACCGATTTTGGGGGGAAAATTTCGCGAAAATCCAGGAAAGGGATTTGGGTGGATTCACCCATCTCTAGGGGTGAGATTACCAGCGGGAGGATTAACATGTTGCAGCTTTGTCACCAAGATTCCAGGCCCGCCCCCACTCCTCTCTATGCAGGCTTCCATACAGCAGCAGAAGCAGCCGGAAGGTAGGGCTGAGGGGGAAAGTGTGTGGAAGCTCCGTGAGCAACTTTCGCTGGAATCCAAATCCACCGCTGATTGGCCAGTTCCTTTCAACCGTGGAGCCGTCTAAAAAAGTTAGATTCGTTTTTTCTTCTAACACTGAAAATTCATCCGCTGGATTCGGAATTCGAACCTGCAAACGGAATTATTATGGGAGAAGTATATAAATAGGTGTGCAGCCTCAAGGTTAGGTCCCCCTCACACTCCCCTCCCGTTCCCCCTCTCTCCCCTGCACTCCCCCACTCTCCCCCAATCCCCAGCATACCATCTCCCTTCCAGCACCAGAATGGGCGTGCAGGGAATAAGTGAGAGTGGCAAAGGATAGTGTCTGGCGCTATCACACAGAAAGCCCTATTGACTTTAGAGGAAGGGCTTTCTGTGCGATAATGCGGGATTTGCTCTATTCGCACTTTGCAGAGTAAGCGCCGACAAATCCGGTAAAATTCACTGTAAACTTTGCATATGAACAGTACAAAATGGGGAGAAAAATATAGTTACATTTATAGTTAAAAAAAAGTGATACCTGTCTTATTTTCTTTTACATTAATTCCCCAAAGCAGTTCTAAAATATTAAACATACTGTACCATTGTTCACTCTAGTCTGCACCTTTAAATGAACACTCAAATAAAGTGGGGAAAAAAATAAAGGTTCATTTGATTGTTTCTTATGGTACAGTGGTTGTGTGTTCAAAATGAGGCTTCTGAAATTGGCTTAATGGCGTCTGCATAGCATTACTGCACAAGGTGGATTTCATTCCATACTCTGACCTTTCCATTCTA
This sequence comes from Ascaphus truei, assembly GCF_040206685.1. Lineage (NCBI taxonomy): Eukaryota > Metazoa > Chordata > Amphibia > Anura > Ascaphidae > Ascaphus > Ascaphus truei. The sequence continues at coordinate 267,770,237 of NC_134487.1, read as the reverse complement.
AGGTCAGCTTTAAAGTAGACGTTTGATTTTTTTTTTTTGCACTTAAGAACTCCCACTTAAGAAGTATTAACAATCTTTCCAGAGACATTAATTGGGGGATGAATGCCAGCTCTCGAATCTAAAACCCTGCAAATTGATAGAGTTTTCTCTGCAAGTCAACATCTTTTTTTTCCGACATAAATTTGACATAGGCACCGTAGAGTTACCAACAGATCTAATGGTGCTTCTGCTGCATCCGTTAACAAATGTGATCGTCGGCCTCCAATTTGTGAGCAAAGAGTTCGAATTTGAACGTTGTATTCTTTTGAAACAACCCACTGGGAATAAATGCAATATTTGCTACACATGGAAGGTTCCCCTAGAGCATGCTGTCAAATTCTCCAATTTTAGCAGAGATTTAAAGTAGCAGTGGCACTTATACAGCCAGCATAATAAAATAATAACAATATAATATAACTAGTAGAATGATGTTGAGGAAGCTGACATACAATACTATTTGGGCATTTGCTAAGATGTAATAAAGCCATTTAATAATAGCTATTTATATGACTGGCCCTTAAGCCAATATCACTTTAATTGTATTTAACCACACATTATATAAGTTATGGCGGATACAAAAGTGACAAAAACCATCTAATGTACAGTGTACAGCAAATAAAAAGATCACTTGTGAGCGCATTCACATGTCTCAGGCAGGTCTGTAGCCTAGCTTTTTCTGTCTTCTTCTTGGAGAACGACAGGAGCAGAGCAGCAGAAGACTTGCAGATGGCGGCGGAAGGTGAGGAGGATCGATGCGGAGGGTGAGGATGACCAACATCCTGGTTGCGGTGGGAGCAGTGGAGGACATTCTGGTGGCAGTGGCAGCAAAGGACGACATTCTTCAGTTGGTGGGAGCAGCAGAAGACATCCTTCACAGCTGGCGCTGGTGGGAGCAGAGGAACATATTACCAGAGCAGGAGCATTACTGTTGGACAGCCAGGTCCTCCCCGGCTGCCAAGAATAACACTCCTGCTCCGGTCACATCTTCCTCTGCTCCCACTGGCACCGGCTGTGAAGGATGTCTTCTGCTGCTCCCACCGGCTGAACAATGACGTCATCTGATTCCACCGCCACCATGATGTCTGCCACTGCTCCCACCGCCACCAAGATGTTACCATGGTCTTCCTCGCCCTCTACCATGGTCCTCCTCACCCTCTGCTGCCGGCTACAGGTAAGAAAAACTACCTGCCAAGTACCCGGTTACCCGCCAGGTAATTATTATTTTTTTCCCGGGTACCCGGTACCCACCACTTATTAGTACCTGGTACAACACTAATGTTGAGTAGTATGTAAATTGCATTGCAAAGAAAATATGTAATCTTTGCACCCGCTCAATGTGTTCAAAATATAAGAATAACCTCTTTGCCATGTAATGCTTTAGCAGTTCGTTTAGAGGTTATAAAATTATACAAGCAAAAAGTGTTTTATTTAGTTTTCAAGCAGCCAAATGATGTAAGCAGTGATCGCCTCTTCCCAAAGAAGTTGGACATTTTGTGAACATTTACTCAGGTTCAAAACTTCAGCCAATTCTGAGTGGATAAAAACTTCCCAGGCTAATGTTACGCTTGTGCTCCTACACAAAAGCCGAGAGAAGGGAAGGGACCCGATAGTGAGGTGGGGAAGCCGCAGGAGACATGACATAGGAGTAGTTGCCGCAAAGCTGGGGACCGGCGCACGTAGTCACATGAGCGTGCCGCACGCACGAGAATGCGTGACGTGTCCGGAGGTGCGAGCCAAGCTCAGAGACACGACTAGTCCAGCTGCATGTGCGCGTATGCTCTGGAAGCAGAGCGGGAATGCGCGTGTTCTCAGGCACCAACGTGGGGGGTGAGGGTAAGCCACAAGTGAGGAGCAGGGGAGAATAGAGTCCAGAGCACAAGGTCACAAGGGAATAGCTTCTTGGAGGACGTCCAGCCTCCTTAAAGGCAAAGTGCCAGAAACAGCAGAGTGCAGCGAAACTAAATACAAAGTAAGGGTTCTTAGTTTAATTCTTTGGCCAAAGAACTATAAACCTGCTACCACGTCAAGGTAACCCCTACTCAGCAGGTCCTACACTACCCGCACGGTGAACTAACCTCAGTGGAAAAATGAATGGATGTCCTAGTCTACCGGAATCCAAAAGGAGATGTGAAGTGTCCCAGAGGAAATCGAGGCAGGAACAGCGTGTTAGGGCAGGCACGCGAAGCATAGAGTACTGACAGTATTTAAAGGCAGCACCAGCTGTAAGCAATGAGGAAGTCAGAGAGAGGCTTACTTCCTGTCAGGAGGAAGAAGGCAGGATTTGCCAGGAAGCAAGATGGTGACGCTTGTTTCAGAATACTTAAAGACACAGGATTTTGACTCGCAGCTAGAGGGCGGCGCCCGCCACACAGAGAGTCTTGACTCGAAGCTAGAGGGCGGCGCACACCATACAGAGAGACATCAGAGAATCTTGACTCAACGCTAGAGGGCGGCGATCAGAAGTTCAACAGGTAAGGAGGGAACACGCCGCAGGGGGCGTGTTCCACGCATTGTCACAGCTAACAATTTTTGTGAAATGAGGCAACTTTGATAAACAACCTCTAGATAACATTGATTTTTCGTTGCCAATACTATATATTATCTTTGAGGGAAGAGATACGCAAACTTTTGCACAAGTGCAAAAACCATGCAAACTTGTCCGTTTAGAGACACGAAAAAGGCCCACTCAGTCAGGGTTGGTAGACGGTTCATCAAGCATTAAGTCAATGTGCATTGCAATTTCATTTAATATGCCAATTCTCTAAAATCAGTAGATTTGCTTGAAAAAATCTCTAGAATCACTGGACCCCATTTTTCAGTCACTAGTCTAGCGGTGTTTTATTGAAAGATTACTACATTAGCTACACTATTAGCCCTTTGAGGCTTGGAAAAAATGGTTAGCAAGTAATAGAATTTTGGGGGGGAAAAATGTTCACATGTATTTTGGAGAGATTCGTACATCTCTATCTGAGGGTCTTGAAGTGTCCTGCAGAGCAATACTAAACCCAACATAGGTTATGGGGTGAAGATGGGCTATTTTCCCATTGATTCTCTGTCCTTACAACTAGTTGAACATAAGGGGTCATATTTACTACTACATATTTCAAGTAAATGGGCCATAAGGTATCTTTGTATGGCACCGCTTAGTCAATACGACACAGTTTCTTGCAGCCCAGCATGTCTTGTACCCTGTGAGTCACCCTATAATAAATAAGTGAGTTCCATTCTTAACAATATTCTCTATTCACCTTCACAGTGTATAAAAAAAAAAAAAGAATGAAAGCCGTGACAAGCACAGCAATTCAAAGCATATTTTATTCCTGTATTAAGTTAACTTAATTCAACATTGCAATATCAGAGAAGGGACATTCCAAGTAATATTTAAGATGCAACTTTCTTCAATGGTTATATCATATCATAAAGCACATTGCCATATATCCTATGTACTTAGTCTGGGTATTTGATTTGAGTAAGGGAAGGAGAAAAAAAAAAAAGAGATGTACATACAAATAAATCCCAATAATAGGGTAATCACATCTGGCTGTTTAACAGGATTTCTTTACTCAAGATTTTACTGCTTGCAGGGCTCCATTTTAATGAAAAATATCTAGGAAATGTATTGGTACGTTGTTACTGGAAGTGTCTCATAAAGACCCTGTGACAACCATCAGCTAGGTCTGTGAATTGGGTTTAATTCAAAATAGATGAAAACTGTCTGTCATTATAGTTTCCTGATGGTTATCGTAACCAACTTAATTAATATACAGCTCGCCTGAGCACTATTCTGCAGAAGCTCTGGAATTAGATGCACAGGCTCCAGTTTCCCCACAGAATGAATTTGCAATGGGAAATGCTGAAGAAGAAAATATATATATATATACATTCTCTGCAATCTGCATTGCCAAAGTCATGTGAAAAGTGAGAGGAAATAAAGAAGACTACTGCTTTCTATCTAAACAAGCACAAACATTACCACATCTTCAATAGAGCATTTGGGCTCTTGTAGCATGTGGCAAGGGTATAATTGCTCGCAATCTGTAAAAGCAGAACAAAAGTCAATACGGTTATTATTCCTCTGTTGAGTTACTTCTAAAAGGTTTTAGGACACATGCTATTGACTGTAATTCAGTGATGCTTTTAGATAAATGGTTTAGGCTTCTGCCAGATTGCCCTCAATTTGCTCTCTCTTAACCTCTGCATGGCAGGTTCCTATATCAATAGGGTTAATAGTCTCTGGTGCCGCCATTAGTAGTTCTTTTACATTAAAAGGGAAATTATTCTTGGATTCTATGGGGCCCAATTTAGTACCTGAGATAAGTGCATATGCATAAGGAGATAGTCCTTTTTGCACGGGTTTGCATCTAAAAGCCCTTCTTACATGTTCAAACCGTACAAAAAGTACTTTTATTATAGCAATTTCATTCCAGCTGTGCAACTATTTACGATCGATTTTGCATTTTGGATTTAACGAAGGTGCTAGGATACCAGTGAATTGCCTCAATATATGCAAGATTGACTGTTTCAGTTTTGTTGAGCAGGGACTCCCTAATTCCATTAGTTTAATTACCTTTTTCATGCACTTGTCTAATTTTTCCCTGTACTGTCTACCTAATTATGTACATTGCTTCAACCATTACTGGGTAATGCCCTGTCTGGAGGAGTTGAAGGGCCGATATGAAGCAGTAGGCAATTAACCAACCTAGCGCGTTATTGGCTAGTAATGCCTTTTTTGTGTGTAGACATTAACAATATTATTACTGTACACTATGTAGTATAATATTACGATAATGTACATGTAATCCCTTGTAAAATGCATGCAGCACTCACACACACTGCCCTCTGTCAGACCCCTCTCCAATGTGCACTCAGCCTGTGACACATGATGGCAATTGCATCAGCCAATGACAATGGACTAAGGGGATGACAAGAGGCTTTGGCAGAGCACTCGGGAGTGAGAGCTTCTGCATCCTGAGGGAACTCTGGACTATCAGTGGTGATAAAGAGTCAGGCATGTGTGTTGATTGATGTTCAGTGGAGGTTTATTTGGGTATATGAATATATATATATGGTATATGGTTTATTTGGGTATATGAAAACATTTACCTTATAAATACCATTGTGCTATACATATCACCGTATTCTGTCTCCCTTTGTCTAATTGATAATTGATTCTGCAATATATTAATAGTATAACGGGGAGGGACAATGAAATGTGGGATGTCAGTATAGCCCCCGTATCCCTCAGGGGATTGTCACATGCTGCGGCTTAGTCAGTGGGGCGGCTGCATTTGCAATTGGGGCCTTTTCAGTGCAGGGGAGCCTGCGCTGGCAGTTCTGAGTGGAGACAGTTGAGAGAGGCTGCAGTTACATGTTGCTAGGCAACCAGTGAAGCTGTGAGAGATGACAGTTTAGACAGCTTTTAAAAAGAGTGTGAGTTGGAGCTGGGAGCTGGGGGAGTTAGGGTGTGTGTGCAGGGAGCAGCAGCCCCTAGCACTAGGCCTAGTTACCCCCAGAGGTCCCAGATAAGTTACCATTCCCCAGTTTGTGGTTGCTTCAGGGACAGGCCCTACGTAAGGAGATCTGCCCCTTTAGCTATTTGGTTAAATTAGGACACCCTCAGTGTCGAGCAGCCTGATTGCTGGGTCTGGGCTCAGACCCCTCAGTTACATAGAGACTATCTTCGTGGAGGCCCAGCCAAGGTACAGACGGTGTGGAGCTGTGGTGATATTATCCACGCTGGAAGTCACCCCACGCGTAGGAGGACATCACGTCGGATCAGACGATCCATACCGGTTGTACAGTATAGCGGTACCCGCGGGCTGGAGCCCCGGGCAGGTATCTATAAATAGTGCACCAACACGTCCAGGGATAGCGCTATCTCCATCACACGAGGGTGGGTTTGGACATAAGGTACTCTGGGGAATACTTATGTTGATGTGTGCACCCGGTGCACTTCTATGTGTACGGCTATATGCATTATTCTGTGTGGTACAGGTACCGAAGTTATTAGTATTAGCAATAGTAAACAGTTATTAGCATACACTGTGTGCGTGGCAAAAGGTGTTACATCAGTATTGGTGGTAAGACTGCTGCTGGCTCTAGCAATCTGTAGCAATCCTGTAAATCAGACTAACATAGACAAAGTCTGAGAATTCTTGGCTAAGGAGGAGTTTCGTAATGTGATTTACCCCGAGGTGCCCCACCTCCCCAGAGACACTCATCACTTCTATGGGACATCAAGTTGAGAAATATATATAATTGCAATGGGGGATAATTACTATAGGAGATTACAGATTTTCTCAAGTGTGAGACCGACCCCCTCAAGTGAGGACGATTTTGAAAGCTGGATAGAACAGGCCACACCAATGGTGCAGGAATGGGGGATTGGGCCAAGATAAAAAAAAATGTCTGGATTGCAGAAGGCCTAAAGGGACCACATTAGCCCTAGTAAAAACCCTTATCAAAGGAAATGAGGCCAGTAACCCTAGCGAAAACAGTACCTACATGCCTTAGAAAACATGGTTGGAACCACCAAGAGTGGAGAAGAGTTACTGCACCGACACACTTTATTCGAGCAAATACCCGGTATGTACCTGGCAGATACCTGGAATGCGCCGCTCCTCACCTCTGACAAGCCCCGTTGCATTTGCCTTCCCAGCCTGGGTTCATGCCTGGCTGATGGGCGGCTGATCTGTTAAATGATAATGATTAGGATTTAATAGGCTGCAATGCTTTGCGTGTCTACCAGATGGCATAAATTCATGAATTGTAATGCAGTATATATATATGTACTGTGCAGTATTGCAGCCAACGGGAATAAAATGCTTCAATCCCTGCCGGAAAATAACTCAATGCACTCGGGCAGAAAACAGTCACAAACCTCAATACACCCGGGTATACCCGAATTCGTGGGACTAGCCGAGCTCGAATAAAGTGTGTCGCCAGTGTATATTTCTGGTTCAGGGGAATCTACCAGTAGGTAGGATAGAAGCTGTCTGAATTCCCATGTAGGTTGAAGGTGGCCCTGTGGAGGGTCATGAGGAATAAGGGTGGTGCCCTTGACCGGGTTGATCGCACCCGAGTGGAACAGCTAATACGTGGAGTGATGACCCTTTACCTGCAACTCAGAGAATGGAAAGAATCACACCATACATTTTTTGAGCTTTGTGAGTGATTAGAGATGAGCAGGAACAGATGGTGCTCTGTCCGCCAAGAGTGTGGCAGCCAGTAGTCAAACCCCTGACAGACAAAGGGAGGAGTGGTCAGTGCCTGATAAAACTGTCAAACCCTCCAGAGTAGTATCAGAACTAAGGGCCGGATAGAAGAAGTGCCCAGTGAGACGGACCAGAAAGAGCGGCGGATAGAGGTACGGTGGCCACCTCAAAGGGAGATGGTCTCTAGATGGAGGAGGAAAACCCAAAGAACCCCTGATTGAAAAAGTGTGGAGGGCCGGATTTCTGTTATAGATGCAGAGAAGAAGGACACGACTCTGCATATGGCAGAAATGGAGGTAGACGTCATCAACTAGAACACCAGCTGTCAGCTGATTTGCTCCGCTCTTTGAGCCCCACATGTCATCCAGTGGTCATTAATAAGCCTTACAGCAGTTGAACAAGATCGGAACCTAGGGTAAGCTGAGCCGTAGTGTGGTTACTCCCTTTTACTCTTTATTCCCTACCCCTACCCTTCCTGATATTGTAGGGTTGTGTACTTAGGGAAAGTTATATAACTTTGGTCCGACAATTATTTATGTTGCACTGAATGATCTGTAGTTTCTCCGGGCATATTACCAAACGGGAACAGTATACAATATTTACCTATGTCTCCCTGACCACCAAGCACCAATTTTATTGCTCCACCATTATAATTATTGGTCTAATATACAATTGAGGAGTGTGACATTTACATTTAGACAATTGGTCTAATATACAATTGAGGAGTGTGACATACAATTGAGAGCCCCATGATACATTAGAGAACTTTAGGGTGTCCTTTTAAACACTAACTGGGACCATTAACCCTATGCGGTCTTGTCAGTATCATTAGGCAGTTATTTCTCTTTGTTTCCCTCTTTATTTTATATGGGGAGTATACCCGATGTAATCATTCTCCTAGGGGGTTACTCCTTCCACTTAAGTTACACTACACCATTACACGACACCCCAGGAGTGTTTGTGGTTACAGTGTTGCACATTTCACCACAGTGCCTATTTTGATTGAACACAAGACTACTTTAGAGTCCTTGTAGTTTATTGTGCTCACTTATTAGCTATAAGAGTCCAAATGTGTTCATCAGGTCAGACTAGATACTAATATCATGTAGGTACTGTAGATTGGTTGGTCTGCCGTCCAGATACAAAAAGCACCAAACAACTCACTGGGTGTTAGAAAAATAAAAAAGATTTATTAGGTTACATATTTAAAAAAAACAATAACATACTAGGGACAGAAAAGGGACAAAAATCTCCTCCCACGCGTTTCACACTCATAGCGCTTTCTCAAAGGGGACTCCGCGCCACATCCCACCTGCACACGCACGCTGCACTGCAGGTAATGACAGGATCCATCTCAGCTGCTTCTCCACTGGTACTCATTCAGGTTCTGCCTATTAGCTCACAGCCTACTTTTAATCATCTCACTACCTGCTACCTTCCCATTGGTTCCTGATCCCTTAAATACCCTGTCAGCTCCCTGCTGATTACTGAGCCTAAACTACTGTTTATGCACCGTGCTTACTACAAGCTGCTCGCTGCTGTGCTGTGCCATTGCCTTGTCTTGTTCTCTTCATTGTGACCCCAGCTTGTGCCCGGACCTCTGTTTTCTCGTACCCCTGTACCTCGGCTCGTTACTGGACTTCTGCTCTCTCCTCTCCTTGACCATGGCTACGGATTACGACTGCTCTTCTCTCTCCAGCCCCAAACTACGGCAAGTACCTTGATCTACCCAAACTTTCCTACCCTGACCCAACTACACGACCCTGACTATGCAATCCAGACCTGTCTCGTGGTCTTAGGTCGGCGGTTATCTGTATCCCCACCTCAGCCTCATGGTCTAAGTCCTGTTTGTGGTGAGCACCGTTAGAGGGACATAGAAAGACCCCTTCATGGATGGTACGCAGGAGGGCTGTGGGTTAAGAGTGGGGCACTGTCTGTACTCCCAAACAAAATGAAAAGGGCTGAGACCAGTCTGGCAGAAAAAAAACTGACGGGGGCAAACTTACACCAGATGTGTTTGACTTCAGAGATAGTACTGCCCCTGGAAGAGGTGCCTGATGGAGAAAATGGCCTGATGTGTTCTTCACTGAAGAGTAGGACATAGGGTGCACCAAGGGAGTGGAGCACTGTATATGCCTTCATGACACACACCCCTTTCCAGAAATGTTACAGAGGATCTGTGGCGCCATTTACAAGAATTATTAGGGGCAGGTATAATCTCCGAATCCCGAACTCCATTCACTTCCATAATAGTGGTGGTCCGGAAGAAAAGTGGGACAGTAAATATGTGTTTTGAATACAGCACCATGAACAAGCAGACCACGCCTGACCAGTATACAGTACTATGCCACACATAGAAAATCCATGTGACTGTCTCCAAGTAGTAGATGGTTCTCAGTCTTCAACTACATAGTGGATATTATCAGAATCCCACGTGTGAGCAAGACAAGAAGACCGTCTTCATATGCCCCTTGGAGTTTTATCAATTTGAATGCATGCCTCAAGGAGAGTCAGGAGCCACAGTCACATTACAGAGGCTAATGACATGAGTTGTGGGGCATATTAACTTGCTGGATATGTTAGTATATTTAGCCAACCTAATAGTTTTTGGAAGAACCTTAGAAGAGCACGTGACATGCCTGATGAATGTACCGGCTGAGTGAGAGCAGGCTGAAGGTATCACTGGACAAATGTCAGTTCTGCCAAACATCTGTCATACTGTATATGTGGGACACATCGTATCTGAGAAAGGGGTTGCCACTGATCCATCCAAACTAGAGACTATTGTCTCTTGGCCTAGGCACAGGCAGTTGATAGAACTCCAATCATTCTTAGGGTTCTGCTGATATTATAGACGAATTGTGACTAACTTTTCGATCATATTACAGCCATTTACCCAATTGACAAAAGATTACTTGAGGACACAATATAGCCCCTTGGCCACCTGGATTACTTCAAGATGAATGAACCATTTGGAGAATGGTAGGTTCCCAAGTGCGAGGAGGCCTTCAAAGCCATCAAGGATGGTCTCACTAATGCGCCTGTACTGGCATTTGCTGACCCTCAAAAGCCCTACGTGTTACACGTGGAAACCAGCCTAGCAGAATTAGAGGCTGTATTATATCAGGAATATTCTGAGAAACTCTGGCCTGTGGCATTTGTGAGCAGGTGTTAGCTCTGTGTGAAAAGAATTACCCCATGAACAAACTCAAGTTTCTGGTCTTGAAATGGGCAGCAGTTGACAAATTACACAACTACCTGTATGAAGCAACATTTGTGGTGCACACTGATAACAACCCGCTAACATACATCCTCTCCTCAGCTAAATTGGATGCTACTGGTCATAAGTGGCTAGCTGCTTTGACCACGTACAACTTTAGCCTGAAATACAGACCAGGTAGACAGAACATTGATGCAGACACATTGTCTCAGATTCGCAGAGATACCCGGGAGATGGATAGTAGGTGTGAGGAAATTATCACCACCAGAGTACAAACTTGGGCAAACAAAACCAGATGCCCCGATGCAGAATGACAGCAAACCTCAAAGGGGTGGCTGATAGTATGGGGGATATCCCTCACCGCTATACCCCTTGCCAACACTTATTAATTGATTTTATAAATATACACTTATTAATATATTATATTAATGCACAAAAGACATATACAGGCTTTAAACAAGTATGGTTGGCATTGAGAAATCAGAAGTCAGCTTTATCATTACAGGGACAAACCCCGAGAGTCAGCTGCTAGTAAGACAATGGTCTAATCTGGTAATAAAAAGTGGAATGCTGTTTCGTGTTGACAAGAAATTGTAACACTTGATAACAAAACAGTTGGGAGGGAGTGCAGGTCAACTCCACAAGTGGAGTACAGCAAAGCATCCATCGGGAAAGAGTAGGAGGCATGTGCACTATCGGAGGAGATCCTCAATGGAAGCAAAGTAAACGGTACAGAAGCATTTGTGAAGTAGAGCCCTGCTATGTAGATACACCAAATCAGAGCTCCAACAGTGTGTTAGCATTTTCACACTGGCTTGTATACCTAGGGTCGGGTTGTATTAATGAGCTAGAGATGGATACACACTTGTGCAGCACTCTGTGGGAAATGTTTGTTTTTATGTATTGCATGTCCATTGAATGATCCTCCGTATAAATACCATTGTGCTATACAGATGACCATTTTCTGTCTCCCTATGTCTTACCTACCCCCATATGTGGGGTAATATAAATAGAATGAGAACTTGGGCCCCCACCTCAGGTTTAGGTGTTAGTCTGAGGTAAAATCAAAGGGTTACATACAGTATGTGTTTGTATGATTTTTTTCATTACATTAATAATCTGTCCATCTGATTCTCATTGCGTGCTGGCCCACCCCATTCGCTCACTCAACCATCTGGCTCCACCTCCCCTGATTCCACTCAGCAGAATAGTCTGTGCTGCTGCTCTGATTGGTAATGTGCCCAAAAATATAACTATATCATCAAATTCAAATTGTTGATCCACTTTTGGCTGAAGGCCTCCCCAATGATTTTCTAGGTACTGCATTTGCAAACCTTTCTTCTCCATGTTGTTCCAATACATTTTCCAATGTCATCCTACCATCTTACTTTTGGTCGTCATTGTGGTCTTTTAATTTCACTTGGAATCCAGTAGAACAGGCCTGCACAACATACGGCCCGTGGGCCGCATGCGGCCCGTCTGGCCTCTCTGTGCGGCTCGCGATGACTCTGGCTGGGCGCCAGTTAATTAAATAAATAAATAAATTAAAAAAAAGTTTAAAAAAATGGCGGCGATTCATCCCTCCTCTCTCCCTCTCCCACCCTCCCAGCCCCCTCCCTCTCCCTCCCTCTCCCACCCTCCCAGCCCCCTCCCTCTCCCTCCCAGCCCCCTCCCTCCCAGCCCCCCTCCTCCCTCCCTGCCCCCAGGTTTTGCGGTGAGCGGGGCAGCAGCAGCATGAGGAGGATGCGGCAGCCGTGTGTTTTTTTTTCTTCAATAGCAGGATGCCGGAGAGGTCAGAGCATGCCGGAGGCGGGGCTTAGTACCGGGGAGAGGGGGTGTGCTGAGCTGATCTAAGAGAGGTGTGTGTGTGTTTGTGTGAGAGAGAGAAAAACGGGCTGGTGGGGGGTGGGTGTGAAAAACAGGCTGGTGGGGGGGTGGGTGTGAAAAACAGGCTGGTGGGGGGTGGGTGTGAAAAACGGGCTGGTTGTGAAAAACGGGCTGGGGGGGTGGGTGTGAAAAACGGGCTGGGGGGTGGGTGTGAAAAATGGGCTGGTGGGGGTGTGGGCTGCTGACATGTGAGGGGGGGTGGGCTGCTGACATGTGAGGGGGGGGTGGGCTGCTGACATGTGAGGGGGGGGGTGGGCTGCTGACATGTGAGGGGGGGTGGGATACTGACATGTGAGGGGGGTTGGGCTGCTGACATGTGAGGGGGGTGGGCTGCTGACATGTGAGGGGGGGGTGGGCTGCTGACATGTGAGGGGGGGGTGGGATGCTGACATGTGAGGGGGGTTGGGCTGCTGACATGTGAGGGGGGGTGGGCTTCTGACATGTGAGGGGGGGTCAGCTGCTGACATGTGAGGGGTTGGGCTGCTGACATGTGAGGGGGTGGGCTGCTGACATGTGAGGGGGGGCTGCTGACATGTGAGGGGGGGCTGGGCTGCTGACATGTGAGGGGCAGGGGGGGAAGTGATGTGAGGTACAGTATTGTATGTTTGATGTGGAGGGGGATATTGTGTGTTTGATGTGGAGGGGGGTATTGTGTGGGTGAGGGGGAGAGATGGGGGTATGAGAGATAGATGGGGAGTATCGTAAAGATTGATAGTTCTGGGGAGATATGAGGATGATGATGATGAGAGGTGCTGGAGGAGAGATGATGATGATGATGATGATTTAACCCGTGAGGCCCAAAATTTTTTTCCTTGGAGCAGTTCGGCCCTTCTCACTTTACGAGTTGGGCAGGTCTGCAGTAGAGTAACATGTTTGTGCAACAATGATAATTTCTTCTTTAGATTTGCCTTGCCCACTGCTATTTCAATTTCCTCACCAATTTTTTGGTTTGAAAGCCATTCATTATTTTTCCTCTCTCTTTGGGTTATACCCAGTGTACATCTCTCTGTAGTTTTTTGAGTTAGCTGAAGCTTCTGAATATTCTTTGAAATTAGGGTCCAAGTTTCACATCTATACTTAACACAGGCATAATACACTAGTCTAACATTTTCCTCTTGAGGCACAATAGAAGGTTCCCTTGAAAGATTGTCTTGATCCTTCCAAATGCTCTCCATCCCATCTTCATTCTCCTATTGATTTAATTCAAAAGATTCCCATCCTTTGTTACTGGCAGGTCAAGGTATACCCTTCTAATTCTATTCCATTTATTTCGATTTTTGGAAAGTTGAAACCTTTGTATGTATGTCTTTGTGTATATAGCGCCATTAATGCACATAGCGCTTCACGGTAGTTGAACATCACTTTGGTTTTGTTGAGATTCATATGGATACCCACTTTCTTTCTTACTTCAGTGAGTTCTCTGACTTGTTTCGGGGGGGTTTCTGCACATCTGGCTTAAATAACTATGTCATTTATAAATCGGAGCTAACTCAAGTATTTATTGTTTTTTTTGATACCTTATTGCATCAATGTAATGTATTGAACAACTCTTAAAACGTTGATGTGAAAAGCTTTGATGACATGGGGTGTCCCTGTCTCACTCCCTTGCTGATCCTTATCTTGCTTATATGTTCATGTAATCTAATGGTTAATGTTGCACATCAAGTACTTATGAGTCATGTGATCGTTTGCAGCTGATCACAAGATGGAACCTGCGGGAAACGGACATGGAGGGCTCCATTTCCATATTGATTGGGCCGGTCAGTCCATCAGAGTGGTCAGCCTGATCACCCCCTACAAAATGAGCAAGAGCACTGTAAAGGTTAATAACTAGGGAGGTTTTTTCAGCACAGACCAAGTGGAGTTCTTGCTACAGGAAAAATATGGGAAAATGATTCACAAAGATTTAGAATAGAAAGAGTGGGACATTTTCCCTCAACCAAACCCTCTTTAGTGATGTCGAAAAATAAGCAGGCTCAAAGTTCAAAGATGGCAAATGGAAAGGGAGGAGTCATGGGGAAGAGAGAGAAGGCTGCTGAGACCAAACTGCCAACTTGGACCATCCAGAGGCAACCTGAAACGAGAGGCTAAATACTTGATATGCATTTATCATGTACATGTTTATGAGTGTATTTTACCTTATTTATATTTAATTAATATGCTGCACTGAGTGCTGTTTTGCTGTGCCCCTCTTTCTTCTAAATAAAGATATAGAATTGTATTAATAGCATGAATATCAGGTAATTCTTCCCTTACTCTTCATTTGGGTACTTCCCAATCCACAAGATGATGCACAAGAAATATCATTTGAGCTACTTGATAAAAAAATAAATAACTATGTTTTTATACTACACATAGGGGCAAATTAATTTAACTGCAAGTCATGCCATGCAAAATCGCCTAAAAACTAAATGCAAGAGAAATCAGGAGTTTGGGTTATATCCATAAAAAAACTATCTATACAAAGTGTAGTAATGTATATTGTCTCCTTAAGAAAAAAAAAAAAAGTAGTTATTGTAGAAAGTACTTGTTACTGGTAAAATTTGCATTCCAGCATATTATAGTCAATAATGAGATATAAAACATCAGCACAATAACTCTTTATATGAATGATTATGTATTGTATTGACGGCGTGAAAACACTCACCAACGTTTCGGTCCCTTAAGGCAGCGGTGCGCAAACTGGGGGGCACGCCCCTCAGGGGGGGGGGGCAGGAGATTTTTTTGGGGGGGCGCAGGCGGTTGCAGAGGCCCCTGCAACAAAAAAAACTTACCTGGATTCAGAAGTGGTGGCACGTCTCCATGGCAACGCAGCTTCAAATGACGCGCGCGGTCATGTGACATCACAGTGTTAAAGGTAGGAGGGGGGTCGTGAGCTCCGGAGCAGGCAGAAAGGGGGGCGCAGCCATAAAAGTTTGTGATTCCCTGCCTTAAGGGACAACTATCAAGGTAAACAAAACAAAATACAAGCATTAAATAAATTTTTTACAGAAACTCACAACCCAGTAGTGAATTACACACCACCAGTCAAAGAAGTAAAATGATGCTTGTAACAGGGACTTATCACTGTTGAGAAAAACTGTCTCTAAATCCAGCAGTGGGCTAGTTAATTGCACAGGCAATAAACCAGACTCCACCTGGCTTATTAAGACTGTGTTAGAAAAAGCCTTTTCAGAGAAACAGGAAGAATATTTCCTTAGCCCATAACTAGGGCTCACCAGAGGAACAGATGTCTTGAGTTGCAGATGTCTTGAGCTGTATGCTGATAGCAAGACAATGGGATCAGACCTCTATACGTAGACACAGACATTGGCATAGCACACAAGGGTGCTGACCCAGGAGAGCAGAGAGGCCTTCCCCTACAGCTACAACAAACAGATAAGAGACTTTCTTCTTGGACTGTTGTATATCTATATATGTGTGACGTCTCAGGAGAATACTT
The DNA here is from genome assembly GCF_040206685.1 of Ascaphus truei. Classification (NCBI taxonomy): domain Eukaryota; kingdom Metazoa; phylum Chordata; class Amphibia; order Anura; family Ascaphidae; genus Ascaphus; species Ascaphus truei. The sequence continues at coordinate 267,754,435 of NC_134487.1, read as the reverse complement.
CCTCTCCTTGTCCTTCTCTCCTATCTCCTGTCACCCTATCTACTCCTTCCCACTCCTCTCCTTCACCTTCTACCTCTCTCCCCTTGCCGCAGCGCGTTCCCCGCAGGTCCCGCATACCCACACGCTCCCTTAACCCTTGCCTTGATCCTCCCCGCTCCCGCTCCCCCGCGGTAGCTCCTTTACCTTCCCCTGTGGTGCCATCCGTCCCGTTGCCTCCTCCTCACGTGGTGCCCGCGGCGCGGCATTCCGCGCGCCTGGTGACGCGTCCGGTGCGTGCACCCCCTCAGCCCACGGAGGACGTGCCTGCATGCTCCTCTCTGCCTTTGCTGGCCATCGCGCGGGCACAGGCCTTGCGTGCTTTCCCCTCCTCTTGGCTCCATCTCCCTCCTGCGGTCTTCCCCTGGTCCGTGCGGGCCGTGCCTGTGTTGCAACCTGTGCGCGCGCATCCCCAGCTTACATGGGGTGCGCACACAGACGCTTCTTATCTTGTTCCCCCTGTCTCCGCCTCCCAAGTTGTTCAGGCCATTCCCCTGACTGCCCCTTCTGTCTCCTCCTCTTCTCTCCCTAACCTATCTCTAGCTTCTGCCACTCAGAAGCGTGTGTGCAGAGCTCCCAGGCATTTGCTGTGGAATCAGGTTGTATTCTTTCTTTATTTGTTATATTTTTGTGGGGAACTGTGGGGGAGTATACTGTGAGTATACTGTGTTTTTTGTAGAGGGTTTGGGGTGTATTTTGAGGTTTAAAAACCGTTTTTGGTTTTCACCCAGAGGCTGCAGTGTTTCAACCCAGCAAAGCTACACTTTAGCTGGCTGGTAACTGTAGTCTCAACCCCTCTCTCCTCCCCCACCCCTGGTTGTTTGTTTTACTTCTAATTTACTTTAATTTAAGCCTGATTCCTTCCTTTGTCATTTGCATTTTTGGGAGCTCTGTGTCTTTCTTTAAGACTTTAAAATTGTGGTGTGGCTTATTGTAAGAGAGTGAGTAAATAAAAAGGGAAGAAAAAGGAAGATTGCAGCAGTTTTTAAAAGCTGTTTTCTTTCCCTCCCTTTGCAGAGTGGTAGTTAATTGGTCCTTAAAGGGACAGTTCCTCTCTGCACCTCCCTCTCTCTCTAAACACTACCTCCTCCCCTGACTAAAAGGCTTTTTATTATCATGCCTAAGGGGAATAGGAGTAGTGCGGCAACGAGAGCCATACCCGGATACCGGACCCTAAAAACTGGGGCCCCTATGAGCAATAACAATAACCACAGCCCTAGGCCTGGTACATCCAGTGCCATGGCCACACCTCCCCCGGCTCCTGTTGTCAGTGTAACCCCTGCAGTCCCAGCTCAATCATGGGCGCAGGTGGCAGCTGCAGGCATTGACCTCAGCAACAACAATGCTGGGGCCACGCCCTGTGTGAGCAGGAAGCTTGGGGTGAGGTGCCCAATGTCACCTGGCCTGAGCATGGAGATCTATGTGAGGGCTGTGGCTTATGTGGTGGGTCCCTCTGCTATGGTGGCAGCCAGGAAGATGTATGGGAGGGGCGTTTTCTTCCTCCGTACGCTGGCTGCCACCCACACCATAGTGCAGAGGGACCTACATCCCCATAGAACCCATGGAGGGGTTAGGCACCAAGGTCATTCTCTCCAATGTGCCCCCCTTCCTCCCAGAAAGCCTCATATGCCCACCCCTGCAAGCCCTGGGAGACATTAAGTCTCCTATAACAAAATTACCTTTGGGCTGCAGGGATAGGGCACTGAGGCATGTGCTCTCGTTTACGTGGCAGGTACAACTGCTGCTGCCGGGGAGCACAGAATCTGTGCAAGGAGCTTGGGCATACTCGTAGGGGTTGCCCAAAAGGGAACAGAGTACCCATCCCAGCTCCTGCACCCGCCCCTCCCTCTGCCAAGACACCCGGTGCCGCTGTGTCCATCACAGCGGGGCCCTCGAGGGCCCAGGTCCCCCATGGGACCGCAGGAGATGTCGCTGTCCCATCTCGAACAGTGACGTCTGCGCCCACCACAGCGGGACCCTCGAGGGCCCAGGTCCCCCTCAAGACCCCTAAGACCTCTAAGACCCCTAAGACCCCTGGGACTGCAGGAGATGTCGCTGCCCCATCTCGAGCAGTGACATCTGCACCTCTCCCCAGGGAGCGGAGGGAGGGGGAGGGGGTTGCCCTGGAGCAGCCACCCTTTTATGTCGCTGTCTCACCCCGGGAGAGGACACACTGTGCCGCAGCGCCCATCGCGGCGGAGCCCTCGGGGGCCCAGGTCCCCCCTGGGACCGCAGGAGATGTCGCTGATCTGTCTCAAGCAGTGACATCTGCACCTCTCCCCGGGGAGCGGAGAGAGGGGGTCATCCTAGAGTGGCCACCCTCTGTTGTTGCTGTCCCCCCCAGGAGGAGACACCCTGTGCCGCTGCGCCCACCGTGGCAGAGCCCTTGGTGGCCCAGGTCCCCCTTGGGACCGCAGGAGATGTCGCTGCCCCATCTCGGGCGGTGACGTCTGCACTTCTCCCCAGAAAAAAGAGGGAGAAGAAAAGAGTCACCCTGAAGAAGTCACCCTCTGTTGTCGCTGTCTCCCCCCAGGAGCACCCTACCCCCAATGTAAGCACCGTACAGGGTGCGGGGAAGCGGTGGGAGGCTCCCGCTGAGGAGGTAGCGGTACCCTTTATTGGGGAATCAATCCCCAGGAAGAGGAAATCTAAAACTAAGAACAAGAGGGTTATTGAGGAGGGCGGGGAGGGTGAACCGTATTACGTTCACCCTCAGAAGTCTCCAAAGCGGAATGCAACATCAATTCCGCACAGGGTGGCCCTGTCCGGCCCACAGGTTAGGATTAGCCAGTGTGAGCCGGACCCCATAAATATGCAGCCCCCCGCCCTCGAAGATCTGGAGGGAATGCAAGGGGAAGAGGAGGTACCCGGCGTCCCTGGGGTGGAAGATCAAAGTGCTCAACAACATGAGGCTTTGCCCCTAGAAATGTATTTTGGGGAGCCTTCCAACACCCCTCCCAGTTGGAGAACATCCCCCGGGGACTTGTGCTTCGGTGAACCTGTCACACCGAAAGTAGCTGTCTTCAGAGACTTGGGGGTCGTCCAGAATCCCCCTCCGGCTGTACCGCCTTCGGGTGGCACACCTGGGGCTAAAAAGCCCCGGTTTGTGTCACCGGAGGGAGGAGTTGGGCTAGGGCTGACCCCCGTGGTTGGGGGTTTGGAGGATGGAGCGGGGGAGGCAGGTGTGGGTGAGGGTGTTATAGCGAGCACTTCACTTTGCATCTGGGAGATGCCAGATGTGAACTCTCTTGGTGAGGAGTTTTGGTCGGGCACTTTGTTGGAGGCGACTGCTGGGCTGGACCCTCCCTATGGGGTACTTGCTGAAAAGTGCCCTCCCACGATTAATACGAACACCCGTGGCATCCCGTTTGTTCGCATGGTGGTATAGGAGACCAGGAGGGCACTGTGTGCCTCGTTGGCCCCGAGGACACTAGGGAGACCGCTACCCCCGCCATACCACCACCAGCTACCCCTGAACATCCCACCCCGGGGTTGGATGTGGAGGATATAGTGGACACCCTCGTGGAAACACCGAAGAGGGGACCCACTCTAAGGCTGAGAAAGGCCCCCGCAGGGAAGGGCGGGGGTCTTGAGTTTTTCAGTCAAGAGGCACTCGGGGAGTTGGGGCTCAGTGAGGAGTCCTCTGGCACAGCGGAGGCGGTGGACTCTTTGACCCCCGTTATCCCTGCCCAGGAGCTAGATGGTTTCCTGGAGGATACCCTCTGCAAACACGGAACAACGAAGGTGCAGTTGGCCCTTGGAAGGTGGAAGGATGCCTCGGTCATTCTCCACTCTCTCTTAGTATACATCAGGGCTAACCACAAGGCCAAAATCTCTGGGCCTATTCATCTTCGTGTCCTGAAATTTCATAAATTGATGCGAGACCACATAAAGGCTTCTCGGGGTGTAGCACCCTGAGCGCCTGTGGAAAGCACAAGAAAAACTCCTAATTACCAATGGCTTTGAGCATCGGTACACTTAACGTGAATGGCTGTAAGGACGGGTTTCGCAGGTTCCAGGTACTCTCCTTTTTACAGAAGGGAAAGTATTCTGTGAGTTTCCTGCAGGAAACCCATACCACTCCAGAGGCTGAAGCCAGCTGGCATCTGGAGTGGCGAAGCAAGGTCTTCTTCAGCCACCTCACTTTTTCATCTAGTGGGGTGGTGACCCTGTTCTCTGAGTCCTTTCAACCAGAGCTACTGCTTGACAAAACTGTTGTTCCAGGTCGCCTGTTGCATCTCAGGGTCCGGCACGAGGACAACACGTTTAATTTCTTTAATGTTTATGCTCCTGCCACCGGACCCCTGAGAAGGCAGTTCTTTGTCAGAATGTCTGATTACCTGGAGACAGTCGACGCGGATGAATACGTGGTGCTTAGGGGTGATTTTAACTGCACCCTCGAGGCTCTGAAAGACCGGAATGGTCCGGAGCCACACCCATGCTCTGCGTCGGCCCTGCGGGAGGTCATCACCCGCTACTCCTTTGTAGACGTCTGGCGAGAACAACATCCCGAGGCATCCACTGAGTTCACCCATGTTAGGGTGTTTAGGGGTGAACAGATTTCCTGGTCCCGGATCGACAGGCTGTATATATCCAGCCACAGCCTGTCGCGAGCCAAGTCCAGTACCATTAGGCTGGCGCCGTTTTCAGACCACAATTGTGCGTCCGTGATGGTGGCGCTACTACCAGCAGCGCCCTCGGCCGCCTATTGGCACTTCAACAATACATTTTGGAGGACAAGGGGTTTGCGACGTCGTTCCGAGACTTTTGGATGGCCTGGAGAGGTTGCAGGTCAGACTTTGCCACGTTAGAGCAGTGGTGGGACGTGGGCAAGGTTAATCTGCGCCTCGTTTTTCAGGAGTACACCAAAGGTGCCAGCAGGCAGCGCGATGCTGAGATCGAGGCCCTTAGAGAAGAGAGCTCGATCTCGAGAAGCGGCTGTCTGTGTTGGGATACCAATACCTGCAGAGTGCGTACGTGGAGAGGAAGTGCGCTCTCCGGGACTTGGAAGATCGGAGAACTCGGGGGGCGTATGTGCGATCCCGCATCCACTTCCTTTGGGAGATGGGTCGCGGGTCGCGCCTCTTTTACACGCTGGAGAAAAAGAGGGGAAACCGTAAACACATCACCCTCTTGCTAGCGGAGGACGGTACCCCTCTGACTGACCCGGAGAGCATCCGGGACAGAACCCGGAGGTTCTACGTAGATCTTTTCTCTCCGGAGTCCATCCTGCCAGATGCATGCAGGGTCTTATGGGAGGGGCTTCCCGTAGACGGCGAGGGTGGAAGGGAGCGGCTTGAGTTACCATTGACTCTGGCCAAGCTCTCTGAAGCCCTCAGTCTCATGTCCCGCGGGAAAACGCCGGGGCTAGACGGGCTGACTGTGGAGTTCTTCCGGTTTTACTGGGAGATGCTGGGACCTGATTTCACCGAGGTCCTGGCCGAAGCCCTGGAGACCGGTGAGATGCCTCTTTTGTGTCGGCGGGCAATACTGTCTTTGCTGCCGAAGAAGGGGGATCTCCGCCAGATCTCTAACTGGCGACCGGTCTCACTGCTAAGCACGGACAATAAGATCATAGCCAAAGCGCTCTCGCTGAGGCTCAAGTCAGTGCTGGCAGAGGTGATTCACCCCGACCAGTCCTATACTATCCCGGGCCGGAGCATTCAAGATAACAACTTTCTGGTCCGGGACCTGCTGCACCACGCGCAGAGGACTGGTCTGTCACTCGCCTTCCAGTCCCTAGATCAAGAGAAGGCATTTGACAGGGTGGATCACTGTTACGTCATGCAGACCCTGCAGGCGTTTGGCTTTGGCCCACAATTTGTGGACATTCTCCAGATGCTGTATGCTTCTGCAGAGTGTCTGGTAAAAATTAATTGGTCCCTGACGGCACCTTTTGTGTTTGGTTGGGGAGTACGTCAGGGGTGCCGCCTGTCTGGGCAACTTTACGCGCTGGCCATTGAGCCCTTCCTCTGCCTACTGAGGAGGAGGCTCACCGGGCTTGTTCTGCGGGAGTCCGACATGCAGGTAGTTCTGTCGGCATATGCCGATGACGTGCTCCTCGTGGCCAAGGATGGGATGACGTCATAGCGACGCCGGCTGTACTGTAGCAGTGTCAAACTCATAGGAGTTTGTTCACGTCCTGTAGATTAGCTTTAAACTTTGATGTGGGCCACAGATGTGGATCCCACTAGCTAGACGCTAGGCATATGAGAGTCTCTGCTGGCACTGGCTAGCTCTAAAGCATACATACACAGTAGGGGTGTGATAACATCTCTCCCCCCCCTCTGGAAGGAGCTGACAAAGCGTGAGTCCTGGCTATCAGTCTGGAGTACTCCCACGAGGCTAATAACGGGGTATACTCACCTGCACCCACCTCCTAGCAAGGCTCCCATTGATTTGTCACCAGGGGGGTCTTTTCCCTATCTGGGTCTGCATTTGGCTCCCTGTGTATGCAGCAGTGTTATGCACCTCATTGCAGCCTTGTTACACAGAGCTGCACCACCTATGCATTACTAATGCTCCCAGTGCCTGTGTATTACAACACCTGTGTAGAGTGCATATCAGTTGTTTCCCCCACAGGGTCATATACACTGTGCATCCACCAAATTTATACACTAGTGTTGTTAGAATCTACAGCCTCTTGCATCTACTGTGCATCACACGAGTTATGACACTATCTGGTCATTCAGAGTGAATGCACATTAGAACTGCACAGTACACTTGTTAGGTTTTAAAATATTTTTGTTATGTTTGCATTTTTCAATAAATAAATAAAAGTTTATTATTTTTATTAGTAGGGCTGAGTGCATCACATAGGGTTCTTTCTCTCTCCTCCTATACGCTAAGTTTCACCCTGATAGCACCTCCCTAGAAAGTCTATTTTGAGCTGAGCAGGATTCTTCCCCCCCCCCTTTCCCCCCACTGACTGCTGTATGCTTCTGCAGAGTGTCTGGTAAAAATTAATTGGTCCCTGACGGCACCTTTTGTGTTTGGTTGGGGAGTACGTCAGGGGTGCCGCCTGTCTGGGCAACTTTACGCGCTGGCCATTGAGCCCTTCCTCTGCCTACTGAGGAGGAGGCTCACCGGGCTTGTTCTGCGGGAGTCCGACATGCAGGTAGTTCTGTCGGCATATGCCGATGACGTGCTCCTCGTGGCCAAGGACCTAGTTGATCTGGAGCGGGCGCAGGTGTGCCAAGAGGTCTACACCTCGGCCTCTTCTGCTCGGATCAACTGGTCCAAGTGCTCCGGCATTTTGTTGGGTCCCTTACAGGTGGACTTTTTGCCCCCCGCGTTTCATAATGTCTCGTGGGGGAGCGATACTCTCAAATATCTGGGAGTCTACCTGTCTGCTGCGGAGAACCCGGCCCCGGAAAAATTCAGTGATCTTGAGGAACGAGTCATTGCTCGTCTGGGGTCTTGGGTGTATCTGTCGAGAATGCTTTCCCTCAGGGGAAGAACCCTGGTGATCAACCAGCTGGTGGCCAGTAAGCTATGGCACCGGCTGATAGCCATGGGTCCGACCCCCGAATTTATCAACAAGATCCAGAAGAGGTTGATGGATTTTCTCTGGATGGGGAAGCATTGGGTTTCTGCGGGAGTTGCATGCCTCCCTTTGGAGGAGGGTGGACAGCGAGTGGTGTGTGTCCGCTCCCAGTTACACACTTTCCGCCTCCAATACCTGCAGAGATACCTATTCGCAGATCCGTCTCCACAGTGGTGCCATCTGGCGACCAGTTTCTTTCACCAGCTGCGCAATATGAGGTATGACCGGCAACTGTTTATCATCAAGCCCGAGGGGTTAGGTAGAGACCTCTCGGAGCTGCCGGCATACTACCGGGACTTATTAAAGGCTTGGAAACTGGTCTCCGCGACCAGGAAGGAACAGGCGGTGGGGGTTGATTTCCTCGCCGAGCCCCTGCTGTATAATCCGGCAGTGGGGGCTCAGATGTTGGATTCACCCTCTATTTGCCGCCTGCTAATACTGGCGTAGGTGACCAGAGTCGGGGATCTCCTGGACTATCAACGGCGAGACTGGGTAAGGGCAGAGGTGCTCGCGCCCCGTATGGGTCTGCGTACTGCCCGCGTCCCTCATCGTTTGATCCGGGAGATTAAAGATGCTATCCACCCCGACTCACGCAGCTTCATTGAGGGAGTATTGCAGACCGGAGAGCCTTGTCAACCTATCAACTTCAGCTCTCCAGATCTTTGCGTGGAACCAAAGCCACGGCAACCACCTCAGCTCCTCTCTCCCCCAACCTCAGCAGGTTGGAGGACATGTCCCTGGCATGTTTCCACGGCATGCCGAGGAAAGGCCTGTACTCTCTCGTGCTCCATATAGTGCACTACTTCGCTCTTGTCACCCGCCCCGATACCATCTGGAGGTGGGTATTTCCTGCGAACGAGGGTGAGAGGCCCCGCTGGAGGGAACTCTATTCGGATTTGGTTCCCCGCCCCGCCGGGAATTTGAGTTGGAGGGTCCTCCATGGTGCACTGAGCACGGGAGAGTACTTGGCACACTTCACAAACTCCCCCGCCGCCTGTCCCTTCTGTGGCGAGCGGGAGTCCGTGTATCACATTTATTTAAGTTGCGCCAGACTGCAGCCCCTCTTATCCATCTTGAGGAGCCTTCTCCTGCGGTTCTGGCTGCATTTTTCCCCTCATCTCTTTATTTTTGGGTGCCCAGTGTCCCGGGACAATAAGCCTAGGGATCTCCTCATCAACCTGCTCCTGGCAGTGGCTAAGATAGCCATTCACAAAACCAGGAAGCAGTGTTTGGAGGGGGGGTCCCAACGAACATCGTGGCCATGTTCCGGGTGCTGGTGCACTCCCGTATTCGGGCAGAGTATACGTACGCCGAGTCCACTGGGACGGTTTCAAAATTTGCCTCCCAGTGGGCGTCAGGCGGGGTGCTCTGCTCGGTGTCCCCTATAGTGGATTCATTTGAATTGACCCTTCTTTTTTAAGTGCACTTTATTTTATTTACAGTGCACTTGATGGTTTAATTTGAATATTTGTTTGGCTGGTTTTTCTTTGTTCTACTTGGCAACAAGTAGAATTGCTGTTCAACTAAATTGGCCGGCTTTGCCGGCCAATCTGTTTAAACCAGATCAAAATAGACCCACTTCTCTCTCTACTCCTCCCCTCTCTGTCATTGGTGCACCTTCCTTTATAATCCCTGTCTGTCCACCTCTTCCTCGCTCTGCATAGTTCCTGTTACCCTGTGTGTTACCTGACCTATGCTGTGCTCCCTCTGTGCTCCTGTGTTTACCTGCTCCTGTGTTACTTTGGATTTCCCTGGCTTTGACCCCTGCTTACCCTGGACTACTCTGCTCTCTGGTATCCCTTTGAACCCTGCTACACATACGACTTCGCTGACCTCTGGCTTCCTAGGACCTGGCTTGCCCTCTGACGACTCTACCCTCTGGATCCCTGAACATTGGCAAACGGACACGACTATTCTCACGGACATTCCCCAAGCGTTGCAAGTATACTCTAACAACTCTTCCAACAGGCCCAGCAATGCTATACCACACTCCGGGCTTGCTCCCACTGCTGTGGGTGTGTGGTATCATACCGTTCCCACCTCAGTACTGGGGTCTAGCTTGGTCTGTGGGCATACAGGCATGACAATATGTTTGGGGGTGGTAACTAGCTTAGCTACCCACCCAGTTAGAGAGGGAAGAAGTAAAGGTGTAGATATTCTCCAAAGCGGAGTAGGCCTTTATTTTTTTTATGTTTAGTGTTTTTGCCGTGTTAAAGGAACAGGCGCAATAAAGCCTCATTTTTGTTTCACCTTAAACGGTCTTCCTTGCGTACCTCTGCACACATCTCTTACAATGTTCAATAAATGAATTCATCTGGAATGATGACAAAGCTCCATCGTCTGCAGCTGTAAATAAAAGGTGATCTCATTACTGGGTTTAAAATAGAAGGAATACATAAATCTGTGCTGTGTAGATAAAAGTCTTAAGTCGACTGTGAAATAAATACATATTAGAAACAGTGCTGCAAATGCAATAAACATCTAATTTGCATGTTCTTTTTTTGCATAAAATGTGTTGTATTTGACGCATTATGTGTTTGTTGCATCCCCCAGGCCAACAAGATTGAGGGAAAGCGAATCCATTATGGTAAGCTACCTCTCTCCTTATATATTACAAAACTACTTATCCCAGTCAACTCAGGATGACGGACAATTAATTGAATATTTTTGCATGCATAATGCATATTTTTGTAAATCTGATTCTTCTTTGAAAACTTTTCACCCTGACTTGACTAGGTTAAGTAGTTTTACTTCCCACTCCCCCTATATGCCAGATTTGTGCTCCTTCTGGTGACAGAAAATGGAAGCTAGTGTATAATACTTGAACAGTGTAAAGTAGTGTTTTGAGCTCTGCCGCCCAATTTATGGTTGCTCCCCCTCCCACATGCAACAGCATGTCTGAAAATTTGACATGCCCCTGAGGAAGCGAGCTGGTACTCGTGAAACACGTGGGGTGTTTTATTCAGTGCTGGCTACAGTGTATACATCAGTGAAGGAGAGCAGAGCTCAGGGAAAAGTTGCAGGGAACAGCGGAGGAATCCGGGACGTTCCCAACCTGCAAACATGTCACGTCATCACGCATATATGTCAGGACGGAAGTCGCAGCTTAGACGGAGACCAGGAAGTGACCAAGACATACATACACAGTGGAAAACCTCAGCATCACATGTGGAGACCGGAGCACCGTGCAAACCTGTAGACCATCCCTGATGTTACAGACACCAGCACCATTTATCCATTGTGATCTAAAAGCACATTTTTATTAGAGAATTCTATATGCCTTATACCTATTTTAAAGGGCATCTATCCTGTCCATTGCTGAGTTAAGTCTATAGCTTTCTCTTAGTCATTTTATCACAGCACTGTCACCAAGTGCATGGGGTTTACTTCTATACTATAATGCTGTGCTCACCACAAACAAGACGGGACCCCGGGACTGAGGTGGGAATTGGTATAAACACCACCCACAGCCACGGGGCACATCTGGAGTGTAGATTGGTCAAGGTAGCCGGGTTGGAGAGGTAAGAGTCGTCATTATACTTGCCAAGGTCAGAGTAGGAGAGGTCCGGATCGTTGAAGGTACTATTAGCCATAGTTGGGGTTGGAGAATGGAGAGTAGTCGTTGTCCGAGTGCCGAGGTCAGGATTGGAGAGATGCGGAGAGTTAGAGGTAGCCGGGGTCAGTATTCCAGAGGTGCAGAGTCCAAGAGCAAAGCTGGGTCGGTACACAGAGCAAGGTTCAGCAAGGCACGACTGTGGAGGCAAAGAACAGATAAGCAAAACAGAACATGAATCTATGTTCAGCCAAAGTGCCAGTGGCACAGCTGCGAATACATAGGCAGGACTGTCCAATTCTATGGAGAGGCGGAGCAGAGGAGCGGCCTCGGTGGAAGCAGTGATTGGGCTAGGTACAGGAGACAGGTGAATGTGCTGGAGCTGATTATCTCTGTTGCCAAGGAAAGTGGGCGCGTTGCACACGAGTCACGTGCGCGCACGCCGCAGATGCGCGGCGCAATCCGGAGGTGGGCCTTCCCCTGCAGTACCTGGTGACATCACCGCTGTGTGCATGCATGCTGTGCGGCCTGCGGATGATGTTCCCTTGGAAGGAGCCCTGCATATGAACGGAGGTAAGACGAAAGCGCGCCGAAGGCGGCGTGACTCCCGAATCCTTACATATACCAAGTACTGTATGTGTGTCATTACTCTAAAAGTTCATATCTTTTCATTAATCTTCACTCTCTTTGAAGGGATAGGGCACATTATCCCCATTATGGTTCTTTTAAAGTTGGGAATATACCAATATTCATACACAAGTGGTGAGTTTGTCACAGAAGATAATTAGAAGGTTTAAATTGTTTAATTTTCTGTCTTCTTATCACTGATCAACACATCACATTGAGGACCAGCGCCAAGGAAGACTCTTCTTTCAACCATGTGTGAAAATCTACTCTGTCCTAAACAGATATCGTAACAAAACGTTAATTAAATTACCTACACCTTTAATTTTCAAATTCACTGATGCAGTACATGCCAGATAGTATGAAGGGCAGGCTAGTTTCTTTGTCATCTTTTGGCAATAAGTACCGATCTATTTTTCAACTTATGAAAAAATAATCAAACTCTACAATTTATATTTGCTCTGACCTTGCTTCTTTTCAAAATACATGTTTCTTTCTAACAGCCTCATTATATCTCTAACACTATTGATATATCTCCATCTTTCCTTCCTTTGCCACTTCTCAGTTCACATGAACACCTTTCTTAGCTGCACCCTCTGACACTACACAGCTATACCCCCTGCACGAAAACACACCCCTATAAATCATCCTCACACATTCTCTATCTTTCCATGCTTCTCATCCTTGCTTCTGGGGATATCTCTCCCAATCCTGGTACCTGCCATATTTCTACATGCTCTCGTCCTCACTTCCCACATACAACTTCTACTCCTTTTGGTGTCAACCTCTCTAATCTCATACTCATCCCCTGTCACCCTCCCTCCTCTCGCCCTTTCTCCTGTGCCCTTTGTAATGCACGCACCCATCCTAACAAGTTCATCTCTGTGCATGACTTCTTTTTCTCTCACTCTCTGCTCCTCTTTGCTATAACTGAGATTTGGCTCACTCAGTTTGACTCTGCACTGGAAGCTGCCATCTCTTACGGTGGCCTTTCTTTCTCCCACACTCCGCTCCCTGATTGCAGAGGTGGAGGCGTGGGACTCCTCCTCTCCTCTCTCTGCTGTTACCGATGCCTTCCTATTCTTCCCTCTCTGCTTTTCCCTCCTTTGAGGCTCACACTGTCCAGCTTTTATCTCCTCTCCCTGTCCACATGGCAGTCATCTTTCACCCACCTACCTCTACTCACCCACTTTATCTTTCTCTCTCAATTTGAATCCTGGCTCTCTTCCTTTCTCTCATCAGACTCCCCTGTTCTACTTCTTGTGGACTTCAACTGCCATATTGATGACCCCTCTCTCCCTTGGGCTTCCCGCTTTCTCTCTCTAGCCTCTTCTTTTGGCCTTCAACAATGGACTGCAGCCAGCACCCACAAGGATGGCCACTACCTAGACCTGGTTTTCACTAAAAACTTTTCTCTCTCTAATTTCTCCATTTCCCCTTTTTCTCTCTCTGACCACCACCTCGCCTCATTTTCACTCACACGCCTCCCCTTCTCCACCTCTATCTACCCCACGTTTCTGCAGAGATCTGCGCTCTATTAACATACCAGCTTTTTATTCCACTTTACGCTCCTCCCTCTCCTCTCTCAGCTCTGCTCCAGACCCTGACAACCTGGTCAGAAACTACAACTGTGCTTTCCTCCTCTCTTGATCTACATGCGCATCTTTCTCCCTGACCTTCTCGCCCTTCTAACCCCCGACCCTGACTAAATTTCCACACGCGCATGCTGCGTTCCTGCACTTTTTCCTCTGAACGCTTCTGGAGGAAATCTCACACTCTTACAGACTTCCTTCACTACAAATATATGCTATCCTGTTTCAACTCTGCCCTCTCTCAGGCTAAACAAACCTACTTTTCTTCACTAATCAACATGCATAAGTCTAACGAATGCCGACTCTTTTCTGTCTTTGACTCCCTACTCAGACCAGCATCTGCTGCCTGTTCTTCCTCCATCTCACCTCAGGACTTTGCTGACTATTTCAAGGAAAAGGTGGAATCCATACTTCAGGACATCCCCTCTGTATCCTGCTCCCATACTACATATGTGTGTTTATGGGACTCTGGCAAGATCCTTCTGCTTTTTGTCACATTTATTTTTTATTGGATTACGCTATGGATACTTTTTCCTTCTTTACCCTGGTTGGGGAAATTCCATGAGTGACATCCCATACCATCATATTCGATTGAGGTTTCCGCATCACACACCAGAGTCAAGCCCACTGCCACTGATCTCTGAAACGCCTATATTTGATTGATACCACATGAGTCTCCAATTGATCTAGTGTTCAATACACTTCACCATTTTATACTTTATTTGCACTATGTTCCATTTATCTTTCATTTCATATTGAACCTGCGCTCCCCTATACTCTGAGGAATCAACGTTTGAAGTGGACTCGACAGACCATCCATTTGAAGGGTTCAGAGCTGCAATTCTTATTTAATATTTTCACTTCCCATTCACTATCTGATTATGCACTTTATTTAAAATTTTCATTTTGATATATTCACTTTTAAAGGCACTAATATATGCCCTATATCACTGCGCCGACCACTTGCACTTTGTTGCATTTTCTGTGTATGTAAATGTTGCAAGAAATGTTCAAAATAATGCGATATACAGTGGCGAGAAAACGTTTGTGAACTCCAATGATAATGACGGAAATTCTAAAGTTTTTCCATGATAACCTTCTTGAATCAAAACCAGCCTTTTCTTAAATATCCAATAGGGTTTATATTAACCAATTCCGCCATGTCTTTTTTGAAATAAAATGATATATGAATGTGGCAAACAATGAATAATTAAGAGTCAGGGTATGTGCAAAAAGAAGTGAAACACTGGTGTTACCAACTAATTTAAAGGGGATAATTAGAATTGGGTGTTTAAATAATTAGGTAGATCTTCAGGTGTGAGTTTGGGAGGCCCCACCCTATATAGCGATCAGAAACTTTGAGGTTGGTCTTCACCATACAGGTGTGTTGAAACACGTCATTCCATGATCAAAAGAAATCTCTTATGACCTCAGAAAAGCAGTTATTGATGATCATCAGTCCAGAAAGGGTTACAAACCCATTTCTAAGGATATGGGGCTCCACCAATTCTTAGTCTACAAATGGAGAACGTTCAAGACCACAGTGACTCTACCCAGGAGCGGTCATCCTACCAAAATCTCTCTAAGAACAAACCGACAAATCATTGTGGAAGTCATAAAGAACCCCAGAGTAACATCCAAGGATCTGCAGGGCACTCTCGCCTTGGCTAATGTGAGTGATCATGATTCAACTATCAGAAAAAGACTGAACAAGAATGGTGTTCATGGAAGGATAAACAGGAGGTAACCAATGCTCTCTAAAAATAGCATTGCTGCCCATCTGAAGTTCACCAAAGAGCACATGGATGATCCACAACACTTCTGGATCAATGTTCTCTGAACAGACAAGTCAAAGGTAGAACGTTTTGGCCTCAACGCGAATCAAAGAAAAAAAAAAAGATATCACAGGACCTCTCATTGTGTAGTATTTCTATAAGATATGTATTGGTTAAAAAAGTGGTGAGATATGCATGTACAGAGATAAAAATGAATATGAATATCCACGTCTGTCCACGGATGCCCATGGGTCACACTAGACGTCCTCTAGAATGGTATTCGCGTCTGTCTCCACATCTGACTTGTCCCAGGATTGGGAAGTCTGTTTCACAGGAATCCCTCTGGTTGCGGACTCTTCTGCGGGAAATCACTCACTGTTTGTAAGTGTGCTGAGCCGCTCAGCAGCTCACGGATGCAGCACGGAGGCAATCCGCACAGGGAGTGAATCCCCACCAACTGATCAGTTCTGTGACATCTCTCTCACTGCGTGCATCAGCTTTCACAGCTGTTCAGGGCCGCGGCGCCAGGGATCTCTGCTCAGACGCAGAGGGAGACGTCACAGTGAAGTGTGCCAATGTGTAACACACTGGCTAGTTGAGAAATCCTTGAAGAGACCATTTTCTGGCAAATAAAGTCCCAAATGTTAGACTCAATAAGTATAGAGTGCCTACAAACATATACTGTAGCACGCTAATGAGTATCCAACGCATTTCGTGATGCTAAGTCCCTTTTTATCAGGGAATGGAGTCTTAATGTCCCATAATGCTTTATATATCCCACCAAACTATCTGATAGGTTCTTATCAAATTGACACAAACACATACAATTAAAAATACAGTGACTCAAGATTAAACAGTATTTATACATCAATTTAAAAGAATATACCTCAAACTAATAAAATATAGCTCTACTAGAGCAACTATGCATAAAATATATGAACCTAATACTTTCTTAATGATATAAGCCTAATGCTTATCTAATTGTGAACCAATTTCTATGTATTATATAAAAAGATCTGAGGTTGATAAAAAAAGGGTGCTAGAGAGAAAGGAGAGAACAGAAAGAGAACAACTGGGGGTTCCCACCCAGAACCATCTGTGATCGATGAAACACATGCTGATTAATGGCATATTTAATGTATTAGCTACAGTAAATCCATAGCTGGATCAAAAACAGTGTAAACATTACATCATAAAGAATTTTAAACAATAGAGGAACCTCATGCAGTGCTCAGTAGGAGAATAAATGGATAACTTCAGATGTCATTTGATATAGACAAATGTTGATGAAAAGTGCATTTAAACACACAAAGATCTATGTATGTGTATTCATGTGTAAGCATCTAAATCAAACTCATAAATGATTATGGAAATATGCCATTAAGTGTGGTTATATAAGGCATCTATTAGTCAGGTAGAAGTATTTTGCATACTCAGAGATACACAAACATATACTGTATGCTGTTACATGGAATCGAGAAAAGCATGTTGAGAAACACCAGGATGAACAACTGAGAATACTGATAGGGACACTGGCCATACAACAACCTGCCACAAACTAAGCGATATCTGTCCTCATTGAGGCCAAATGGAATCATTGTCTTGAGTTTATATATGCAATAACTCTCTAATTTTGATCATTTTCTTTCCCTATCCCCACCTCTTCTGTTAATTGAGACAATATCTATACCCTTATATTTTAACAGTATGGGGTCTTGTCTATGGCGTGACTTAAAGTGTTGATACACTGTGTTTCTAAAAAACAATCCGGATGTGTCTCACGTGCTCAAGTATCCTTCTTCTAAGTTGCCTTTTAGTGCCTCCAATGTAGGAAGAGGTGGGAATATGGATAGAGAATTATCAAAAAATGTATGTGTTTCTATTATAATACCACTTTTTCACATGTTGTGCGCTTTGGGCAACTTTTTTGATCACTCAATGAGAAATGTTATGTTTGACGAAATCCAAACACTGTGTTTGAATAGAAGTACCTCATACCAACTGTCAAACATGGTGATGGGATTGAGATGGGTTGGGGCTGCTTGCTGCCTCAGGACCTGGATGTTTTGACATAATTGACATAACCATACATTGTATCAGAATATCAGGCCATCCGTCCCTGAGCTGAAGCCGAAGCGAAAGTGGGTCATTCAGCAAGATAAGGCATGCAGCAAGACAATGATCCTAAATATACAAACAGGTCTACAAAGGAGTGTCTACTGAAGATGAAATTCTGCGTTTTAGAATGGCCTAGTTAAAGTCCGGACCTAACCCCAATCGAAATGTTGGGGCTGGACCTGAAGCGAGCTGTGTATACAAACAAGGAAGCCCTCAAATGTCACTGAGTTGGAGCAGTTCTGTAAGGAGGAATGGGCAAAAATTCCTAAAAACCGATGTGAGAGACTAACCTGCAGTTACAGAAAATGTTTAGTTGAAGTCACTGCTGCTCAAGGGCGTGTCACCAGGTACTGAATCTAAAGGTTCACATACTTTTCCACACATGGATATTGAATGTTGAATCATTTGTGGATAAATAAATGCTGAAAAGGTATCACGTTTTTGTATAATTTGTTTGCTCAAGTTATCTTTATTTATTAGGACTTAGATTAAGATCTAATAACATTTTAGGTTTGAAATATGCGAAAATCCTAAGGGGTTCACAAACTTTTTCTCATCACTGTATGGTAATTCCTTTTTGTACTTTCTTTTTGCCGACAATATTGGTGCTGTTTAAATACTGCACTTTGCTTTTGATTGAGCAAGCATATTGTAAATGGGTAAGTACTCCATTTTTAAGGAGTTTACATTACTGCATAAAATGTAAAATGTATATCCATATAAGAAAAAAAAAAAAAGATGTATAACATGATTAACCCCTACAGTTCTCTATGTCATCAAAAATGACACCCCAGGGGCTCTTATGACATACACCGAACGTCATTGGCCTCTGCTCGTTTTAAGTGCTGTACGCGATTGATTGCCTACCACACTGAAGGGGACAGGAAATGCATCACGTGATCGCTCCGAAGAGCAGTCACGTAATGCGAAAGGGCCGGAGGGTTCATGGTCAAAGAGGTTAGCATCACAATTGCGTAGTCTCAATGTTGCTTTTACATCAGGATGAATCCCAGTGCATGCTAGCTCACTAGTTACTTGCTGAACTTACAGTGGTGCCCACACTCCTGCAGCTTTCTTACTAACAAAGTTTCATGCAGAGTAGAAAGAAAGTGTCTGCTTGGATTTATGGACATAATTATTAGCTGCTTCATGGCCAAAGGACAGAAGCGTTAATGCATGCCAACATTGTTTTTCAATATGCACTTTTACTTTAAAAGGGTTACATGGCATAGTGTGAATAAACAATACACATGACCCTGTTATTATACTTCTATTATTGGGGTTTAGAACTGTGTGTACCTAAAAAGTTAGTTGCTGTATAATAAATGTTCATATTTATTTAATCTGAAAAAAATCTGATGCCTAATGTACAGTATATTATTTAAACATTACACTATTCCACTATATTCCAGTAGCATCTTCATGCTCAAATAATTTCTATAATCTTAAACTTACTGTACTTTATATCTTGTATTTGTACTCCTAAAGAGTACTTATTATTATTAGTGGCTTGTATTTGTACTCCCAAAGCCTACTTATTATTATTAGTGGCTGTGCATTGCTGTGTGTATCAGTAACTTTTATACGCTTGAAGTAATGATAAAATGCAATGTATTATAAATAATGATAATGATTTTATGGTTTCTGATAAATGTTTCAACAGTAATACAAGTTATGTGGTATATAAGCATGATACAGTATGTCAGTTGATTTATATGAACAATATTGTCAGCTAATGTAGCTCACATACTGTATGTGACAGGTATTTATTTTTACATGTATGTGACTACTGATTAATACTGTAAAAAAAAAAAAAGGATTTACATATTACGTCATTCAAATGAGTTTTACCAGCTTCTTTTTCTGCCGCTGCTCGGTCAGGGTCTCTGACCCTCCATATGCCCGCCACCATGCCTGAGTGCATCACCTTCTTCAAGTTATTTTCATACACTGCGTACAGCACAGTGATTGGAGGACCTCAAGCTGTCCTTCTGTGCAAGGCTTCTTGTGCCATTTACTTTTTAAGCTTACGCCTGATGCCGAATATCTTTTTTTTTATAGTGCTGGACTGACCTTGGAAAGATACCAACGCTGATCATAGCATCAGCTATTTGCTTCCAGTTCCTATTTTTTTATCGACATTGAGGTTTTGGAAGCCATCTTGCCAAGAATAGTATAATAGAAGGCAACAGTCTTATCTATGTGACGATTTTTACTACATCGGGTTTGTATACAGCAGCTGCCTCTCTGCTGCATTAGTGTCATGTCCTCTTTGTGGAGACTGTTCACTAGTTGGTTTGTGGGCCTTGATGCTGTTCCCCGTCTGTGGCTACTCCTCCCATGTCCCTCTCTCCTCTCCCTTCCTCTCCTCCAGTCCAACTACCCTACCGTGAACCTCCTCCACTCTCCACTCCCTATTCCCTCACGCAACATTCCTCACACTTTCTCCACTCCTCCATCTCTCAACAATCAGAAACTCTCACAAAAAAATATATAAAGCTGACCACTGTCCACTATCACGCAACAAAATGTAAGACACAGACAAATTACAAATAAAAAAAACTGCACAAAAGCATAATACAAACACATGGGCGCTTGACACAATTATAACAAGGCATCCCACACAGAAATCTCAACAAATATCAAAACTTCCAAGAAACTCCAACTCCTAGTGTGTCTTCTGTCCCTCCCAACAACACTGCCCCTGTGTGTGCTGATAACATGGCTTTATATACTTTTGCACATCGCATACTCTCACGAGATTTTGTTGCAATTTTAGCGGTACAGCAATATATCTAAAGATTTGATGCACGTTTTCAGGTTACATCGCGCAGATTTTGGGAAAATAAAAAAATGTTAATGTACTGTATAGCTATAAATGTTTGCAATACTAATGGGTTTTTATTTTTAAAGTGGATGAGAGATGAGCTCAATTTTAACGCAATTTGATGTATCTAGGTGTGACGGGAGGGGGTAACAGGCTATATAACAAAGGTCAAGCCTGTTTGGTTACCCCTGCTCCGTGTATAAGGATCCAAGAGAGTTAGCTCTTAGACCTAGTAACATTGTCTAATGTTTTTTTTTGTTTGTTTTTTAAACCATTTTTTGTTTTTTTCCCTTTCCGGGCATGCAATCAAGCAGGGATTGCTAGTGTATGAGTTTCAAGGGGGGTCTTGCAGAGGAACCATTGACAGAATGTACCTAGGAGGTTGGGGTCCAGAGTTACCGGTTCCCCATTAAATGTACCCGGGAATCATGCCTGATTTCTGAATACATGTAGGCCCATTGTTCCAGCAATCGTAAGCGCGACTAGGGTACCCTGCTTCAGCACAGCTCAGAAAGGAGAATGAGCCACAGGGATAAATATGTATTCCTGTAGCTGAGGGAATCCCTAGGTTAAGGGGGTACCCAGCTAGTGCCTAGGTGACCCACAAACAGTATATGGTTTGTGGGTGCCCAACCATATATAAGGTTGGGGGAACTCTGAGTCCAAACTGAGTCAGAGGGAAAGTGTGTGGGGAATAAGGCAGACAGAAATAAAGGGACAACATTTTTTCCCTTTTTTCTACTTTTTTCTACTCCTAGTAACCTAGAGACTCAAAACTTTGGGAGTCTAAGTCTAAGGTAGGGTTTGGGGTGAAAAGCAAGTCGTTTTGACTACAAGAGGTCTGGGGACAAAGTTACCGGTGGCCCTATAGTTTTTCCCGGCTTATTTTCTGGTACCCGGAGTGAGTTGCACTGAGGCCATATAGTGTCTCCTAGACTCCTAGTTTCAAACCCCAAGATCCTCACCTAAAGTCCTACATAGCTGAAAGAGTTCCCCGAGCGTCAGTGTTTATTAAAATGTATTTCAGTGTGTTTTACATTCGGAACCGATGTCCAAACAGGCAGCCCGTGCAAACCCATAGTCGCCAGTATGTCTGCTGGACATCAGAGTTCAAAGCAACCAGAGGATGCCCAGAGGTGTGAATGGCATTTGGTCATCGGGGAAAAGCAGAGTACTAGGTCCAGAGATCAATGGCAGTCCTCCTTGATGCCACGTGTTCTGCCAGACCTAGGGGCGCCTGCCCAGCGGGTGGCATTGGGTTAGCTGGGGGGAGATGTGGCAGGCTTGTGCACGTCTCTTGGCTATTTCAAATTCCCAGCTGACCCGACTTTTCTACGATTGGCTGCTTGAGAAAGTTCTCACGTGCTGATTGGCTGTCCGGTCTGCTTCTATTTTATGAATAAGCAGAGAATTCTATAAGAAGCTATGAGCCAAGCAGACTGTGTTTTCCCCTTGAGTCTGTGCTAAAAGATGCTTTGTTTGTAATAGCAAAGCAACCAGCTTCGATTTCAAGCCTGAAAAGCCTGCCCGCCAGAGACTAAGTTCACAGATGCCGATTTGAGTTGATTCGCAGTCAGGAATGATCAAGTTCTTAGAAGAGAACATAGCGGTGGCGTATGGAATTTTATGCCAATTTGGGTTCCAGGAGATTCCGGGCTAAGTCCCAGTCAGGGTAAAACTCTCTCAAAGGGTTCCCTGCACCTAGGAATGTCTAGTTTTCAACCGCAGCCCCAAAGAAAGGTTGTCTTTTCATCTGTATTTTGTGTTTCATTGTGTGTAAGCGAATTT
Organism: Ascaphus truei; assembly: GCF_040206685.1. NCBI lineage: Eukaryota > Metazoa > Chordata > Amphibia > Anura > Ascaphidae > Ascaphus > Ascaphus truei. Next base: position 267,732,576 of record NC_134487.1, on the reverse strand, counting down.
ATGCCGAATAAATTACAATTTATTTCACTACCTTGTTTTGCTCAATGAATGATCCTGGTTAAAAGGTGTAAATAGCCTGGTCTCCTGTGACCCTAGGCCATTGAATCAAAGCTTGGGGAATTGCCTGAAAAACACTGACAAAATCATGATTTCTTTATTGGCGTAAAAAGAGCTAATTCTGTCTGGTTTACAAACTTGGGCCAAAGTTTCCCACAGCTCTAATCAGATTGATCACTCTACAATAGCTGATTTTGCTGCCTCTGTCCTTACCTTCTGACCTAAATAGCCAATCTACCCATATCCACCAAGCCAGTCACTCATTCACTGTCTTATTCCTGAAAAGAAATGTCTCTTGCTTGGCATCATATAGTTGAAGATCACTATATTTACCATTAAAAATACATTGTTTACAGCATGGGGGAGAGAGAGGAGAACATGAGTGATTGTACCACAATCATGCAAATCAATAGGTGACAAACTGAACAATATCTTGCCTCATGTTGGTGCCAAATTAAGCTGTTTATTGAAAGTATCCTCACCATAAAAAAAAAAAAAAATGACGTCAAATCCATAGCATGTGAGCGGAAGATGGATGGTTTGCGTCAGGGCCTTTAAGTGTGATTTTTCTTGCTATGACAAGCTCCTGGAAGGATATTTTGAGGTTATTTTTCTTTTCTTTAAAAGTGCTGTCCTACTTAACATACTGTAAATTGGAGTCACATCAATATGAAAGTATGAAGAGAAAGAAGGTGGCTGCACAGTTACACTTCTAGTCCTTACAGGATGTTGTCATATTATATCAAGGTATCATATCCAGCGGTGCGCAAACTGGAGGGCACAACCCCCAAGGGGGGCGCGAAACTTAGTGCGGGGGGTTTACAGAGGCCCTGTGCGCTTCCCGATGGCACTCAAATTAAGTGCCGGGGAAGCGGCGAAGGCCTCTGTAAACATAACTTACCTTGGCGGCTCCGGCGGCTTCTCACACGCATCGCCATGGCAACGTGGCGTCAAATGACACCGCGAGGTCATGTGACGTCACGTTGCTATGGCAATGTGACGTTATGACGCCGGAGCCGACGCCGGAGCAGGGGTGAGGGGGGGGTGGGGGCGTGGAGGTGAAGGGACCGCCGGCATGGGGGCGCAGGGAAAAATGTTTGCACCCCCCTGTCTTATAGACAAGAAAAGCTGCTCAACACACATTAAGGAATGTCCCATAGAAAGTGTTGTAGCTTTTCTTTTTTGTACTTAGCATAAGTGGATCTTGAATTGACAGTGTGTATATCATTCTCCTTTCTATTCTACACAGGTCCCCACCCTTAATTTATTCTGTACCAGTCTGATAGACCAACAATATTTCCTGTAGCACCATTTTGTGGGATTTCAAAGGATTTAATTAACAATCGTTCACACAAATGTACTTTTCTTATTAGTTTAAGTTAAAGTACTGGAATCTGATTATACAAATGATTGACAATTACCACTGTGTTTAGTTTCACTTTCCTATAGCTCTGTCCTCGTTTCCCCCTGAGCAGAAAAAGACTAAAGAGACGTGGGGAGAGGAGAGAGAGTTAAGTTACGAAAGGTCCCCAACTACAGAATCAGAATAAAAACGCAAATAAAAGTTATTGGAGTTTTTTCTTTGCAGTCAAGAGAAGAGATGTGTAAACCTGTTGCACAAGTTCATTTAAAATTTCTGCGCACTTGAAAATTTGACCCAACAAGCATTGGCAACTTAATATACATTAGAAATCCGGCCAAAAAATTCTGCATACTGCATAGAATGGGGCCAAGTACTGTACAAGGCTCTTTAAAGCCAGTTTTGCACAATTTTGGAGAAAGTCATTGCCTTTTATGGGACTTCTGTGAAAAAAGAATTCTCTGCCCGACTGCTTCTTTGTCACTCTCAATTCATTGTTACATGTGTAACTGTAACTGTTGATTTTCCCAGTACAATAATTATTTAACAGCAAATTGTTGTTTTACTCTTCCCCTCCCCTCCATTTTTCCATTCTGCACCCCTTCCCGTTACTTACAAAAAATTGCAATACAAATTTAGATTATATCATATATTATATAATTATTATTTATATGTAGCCCTATTACCCCCACCCTAAGTGAGATTGAGGTGGGTAGGTGTATCTGACTACTTATCAGGGTGGTGCTGTACCTGTTTTGCAACAAGGAAGGCTGAGCTTCTGCCACGGGGAACCTGGGGCAATACAATACTATGGACATCCACTTACAATAGGTGCAGCGCCTCCACCTGCGATGGCTCCCACCAGAGGGGGAGTGGTTCCTCGCAGGACAATCAATAACCACGTACAACGGAATTGATAATGACTAATACCTTTACTACCATGCATAGAAGGAATACAACATCAACACATAACAACAGGTGTCCCTCGCTAAGGGCAACCTGACCACGGCGTCTCGCCGGACGCTAACTTGCCCTACAGCAGTAGCCCACACTCTATGCGTCGCGGCAGACGCTACCACCTTAGGCGCCTCGGCGGACGCTAACACATAGGCATCACGGCGGACGCTAACCTTATGCGTCACGGGGGACGCTAACCTTCCAAAGAGTGATCCCACCCTGTGTCCAGTAACCCCAACCCAATGTCTCGCACTCCCAAGTCATATACCAATATGTGTGTGTGACTGCGCAGCCACTATGTCTGGTGATAGGCCTTGTTGGTGCACGTGAGTTTGTGGGTTACCTGCCCGGGCTCCAGCCACGGGTGCTGCTATACCCCTGGGGTTGGATCCGCCGGGATATCCTCCTACGCGTGGGGTGAACTCCGGCGTGGATAATATCACCGCAGCTCCACACCGTCTGTACCTTGGCGAGGATCTGTCTGCTGCCAGCAGGCCGCAGTCACTGCTAGCTTGGTCTCCGTGGAGATAGTCCAGCTCCCTCTTAGCAACCGATCAATGTTCGTGGTACACTACTAGCCAATAGATAATGGGGCAGGGTCCCTAACCTAGGGCCTGTCCCTACAATACTCAGCTAGGATGACTCAGGGCTGTCTGGGGCCTAGGGGATTGCTGGCCTAGTGCAGAGAGTCACTGACCCCTGCACCCTACCTCCTTCCCCTAGCTGCTTCAGTCACCAACTGCTGTGTGCAAAAACCCCGCGAAATGTATCCGCAGCCCTATTGGCTCCCTGGCGTCACATGGGGTTCCCTAAGGCTCATGGGATCTGTAGTCCCTAGCCAATACCTTCCCTGGTAGGCTAGGGCTTCGCGGGCTTACCTCTGCGCATGCGCGAGCTGACTGGCGTTCTCCCGCACCTGCTCTAACTGCGCATGCGCGAGCTATCTTTCAATGGCGGCGCCCTACTCCGCGGACCGCCGAGACCCCAGCAACGCGATCGCGGCCTCGGCAACCGGCCCGATCGCGTCCCCGGCAACCGGCCGCAACTCCAACAACGCGCGGCTCGCATAACAGAAGGAGGGGGTGAGTGCGCAAGGGGGGACCTGGCTACATATGTGAAAAGAAAAGCAAATGAAATGTATATATGAAATGTCTGCAAAAAAAATACAAATATATATTAACCTTTTTTGCAAACAAAACTAAGGCTAAGGCCCCGCTGCCTCAGACCACGCACCCGAACTGCAGACAGGCGGCGCGTGGAGAGGCACTTGGGGCTTTTTCCGGTCCAAAGGGACCATGTTTGCGAGCAAGGGGGGGCGTGGCCAAAACAAGTGGGGGGCGCGGCCATGACGTGGGGGGCGCGGCCATGACATGAGGGGGCGTGATCGCCCATCAGCCGTTCAGCCCCTCAACCCCTGTCGCTGAGCCCTCAACTCCTCACACACAGACACGCACTCAGGCACACACACAGACACACACACAGACAGGCACTCATGCACTCACAAATACACACAGGGGGTGGGGGGTGAATCGGAGCCCGGGGGATCGGAGCAGGTGGGGAATCGGAAGGGGGACCCCCCACCCCCCCAAGAGGAGAGAGTCTGTGGGAGGGAGCAGGGGGGACTTCCTTGGTGCTGCAGTTTATTTAAAATCGCTGCTTTCCCCCCACAATCTCCTCCCCGCTCCCCGAAGCCTCCCCTCCTCATTGGCTCACAGCCACACCACGTGACGCGCCGCCGCTTGGGATTACAATTCTCTTGAATCCCCTGGTGGCAAACGCGTCACAGCGTGTAGTGAGCTGTGCAGCCATTGGGGACTGGGCCCGGCTCGGGAGGATTCCCCTGCTGGTGGGGAATGTTCGTGCGGCTGCCCGCGCCGCCGGGCGCAGCGGGTCCCAGGCCTAAGACACATTCACACATCTCTAGTCAGGAAACCTTATAAGTAAGCCACACTTTTAGTCATTTAGTAAACCAGTACCAATAGCACTGTAAATTAGGCACAACCCCCTGCTCTGTAAAAGGGTTGAAGGGTCACTCACGGTAGCAAAGACAACTAAAACCAGTGACTTGTTTAGTTAATAAATAGAGATCTAGCAAGACTTACTGTTTCCAGCGTTAGGCCGAGGCCCCGCTTCCTCAGTCAGCACGTCCGCACTGCATGCAGGCGGCGCGCTGAAAGGCAATTGACCGCTACCTGCGGTCTGTAGGGAGCATGAGCTGGAGCGGTGGGGGCGTGGTTTGAGCAGGGGGTGTGGTTTGAGCGGAGGGCTCTCGTGCTGTTCCCCCCCCCCCACGTCAGTCCCTCTCTCACTCCTGTAGCCCCCCTCCCGGAGCAGGGGCAGCTTGCGAAATGGGCACCAGAGGAGGGGGAGGGGGAGCTACGCACGGCTACACAGACTTCCCTCCCATAGCTCCAGACAGCTCCCCTCCTCATTGGCTCACTGCGAGACCACGTGACACGTTGCCGCTTGGGATCACGATCCTCGTGTATTCCCTGCTGGCTGACGCATCACAGTGCGCAGCGAGCCTTGCAGCGAGGAGGGACTGGGGCTGGCTTGGGAGGAACTCAGGTCTGGTGAGTGATGCGCACGCGGCTGTGCACGCCGCCGGATGAAAAAGCAAAGTCAGAGGCGTTAAGAACAGTGTCTGCAGCGATTGTGCTGCGTGGAGTTCATGCTTCTGAAAGGGACCCTCCAGTGTTAATCCTTCCGTGCCAGTTCCACCGTGTTCATGTTAGCGGCTGTGGCACCGAAGTCGTTAAGGGGGCTATGCACTAAGCAGCAATAACTGCTTTTAAGAACGCAAATGGGCTTTTAAGGCCGATACAGCCTGCTGTGCGATTAACTAAGCAGTGATAACAGCGCTTTATCAGCCTTAAAAAGCATTTTTCAGCCCTGTGAAAAAAAATCTGTTCGATCAGGCAAAAAAAAGGCAAACTCGCCGTTTTTTGCCAGTCAGCGGGATTCACTAAGCAGTGATAAGTCAATCGTGCTTTATAAGCACGCCAGAATAACGCGCAAGCTAAACGCTGGTGCAAAAGAAGTGAACACAGTCAAAAAATCTTTGTTTGCCTTTTTTCCGGCCCACCTTTAATGCAACAGGCCGGCAGGTGTCCCCAGGTGATCCCCTGCGGTACCAATCGTGTACCCCCCCCCCCCCCAAATCTTGCACTCACCCCTGCCAGGCTGCCACGATGAAGGCCGTCCTCATCCTCGTCCATGTCCTCCGTTGCTACAAACAATAGAGAAGGGGAGGCGCATGCGCGACAGCCACGGGGATGGCAGTGTAAAGGATTAGCTCCGTGCCGCGCATACATAAAACAATATAAAAACACCCAGAAAATAACTAAACTTGCAATAAAAAGCTCTACAGCCCGAAATAAACGTAGCAGGATGGCTCAGAAAAAGCCTGCCAGCCAAAAGAAGCACAAACTGACCGATGTCAGAACCTACTTCGGAGGCGCTGGTTCGGGCGACATAGCAGGAGAAATGGCGCCGGTTTCAAACCCCGACACGGACACAGAGGTAGAAGGAGAGGAGGAAGGGGCTAGCAATCAATCACTGTTACCGGTTAGACGATGTGACTTTGAGAGATAATATAATGATCTGAAGTCCCTCCTCCAAGCCGATATTAAGGAGGTTAAGAGGGAAGTCACCAAACTGGGAGCACGAACAGACGACTTAGAAACAAAAGTGGACCAAACAATAAAGGTGGTGAAGAAAACGGAGAAGAAAATGGGAGACCTACAGCGGCAGATCGATGAGCTGAAAGAACGCCAAGAGGATGCAGAAAACCGCGACAGGCGTAACAACATTCGCATAAGAGGGGTCTCCGAGGAGGTGGGCGACTGCGAGGAGTTTGTCGCGCGCTGGCTGGAAGCCCTGCTGCCAGACTATAACAAGGAGGCACGGGCCATGGATCCTTGCCACAGGGCCCTCCGCTCCAGACCATTACAGAGTGAGCAGCCCCGGGACATCATCACCAGGATGCACTTCTATACCACCAGAGAGGTGGTTCTACGCCAAACGAGGTCCCTGCCAGGCGTGGAGTTTGAGGGCAACAGAATGCTAATCTTCCAAGATTTGTCCCCCGTCACACTACTAAGGCGCCGCAATCTACTGCCAATAACAAAAGTCCTACGGGACCAGAATATAAGGTACCGTTGGACCTTCCCGTTTGGACTGCAGGTGGCGCGGAACGGGAGGTCCACTACACAGAAAGACCCGGCGGAGGGACCAGCATTCTTGGCTAAGCTGGGCCTGCAAGGGCCCCCATCGAGGGAGATGGAAACTGAGGAGGCACTGGAGCCCGAGTGGAGCGGAGGAGCTGGGCCGGCCAGGGCTACGGGAAATAAGAAGTGAAGGACTATAAGAGCCTCGGAAGTTGAGTTCAGTTAAATAAAGTTGGAATATTACACTAAGTTAAGTTGCCCCCACCTGTTGAAACATGGTGCCTACTACTCTGGAATGCCACCCCTGGGGGGAAACGCGATGGCAAAGCAATTCTCAGAAGAACCACAAAGTCCTTCAACCTGTCTAAGAAAACGGCGAAAATACCTGGGGAAAATGGTTAAAACTTACCTTGGCCCCTTGTTTCGGCGATGGACGAAGATGGCGGGGGAGATGGCGCCCTCCTCGATCCAGCGTGAGGCGCAGAACCAGGAAGGAGCGAAATGGCGGGAGGAGAGCACGCGCTCCATCCTCCTCGAGGCAGAGATACATCCAAAATGGCGGCCGCCGGAAACAGGAAGCCGTCATCATAGAGGGCCGATACAGCGGGTGCCATCTTGGAGGGGGCAGACTGTGCAGTCGGCATTGGAAGAGGCCTAGGAGAGCGACGTGGAGGGCCGGAAAGCCCCCATAGGCATCCGGAACACTGCCGGGGATTGAATTAGAGTAGAGGGTAGGGGAGGGGGGATAGAGTAAAGGTTAGGGGAAGGAGGGAAGAGTAGAGGGTAGGGTAAGGAGGTTGGAAAGGAGGGTAAGCGGTAGAAGAAGGAGATAATTCGGAACGAGGAGAGGGGAATAGGAGATATAGAAGGGGGAGGAGGGTAGAGGGGGGAGTAGGAGCGTTAGAGAGTAAGCGGCGGCAGGAGTTAGAAGGTAATAGGGAAGGGGAAAGGCAGGAGAAGGCAGGAACTGTCGCTACAGCGTGATAGAACAGTAGCGGAGGAAGGGAATTCCAGGAAGGTCACAGGGATTTACAGGCCTCAAACCACGTAGCACAGAGAGGTGCGGGGGCTTAAAGTTCCTAGTTACAAGTTTATAAAAAACAAAAGAGTTTCACTTAATGGGTTAGTAAGGGTGTAGAGAGAGCGCGGACACGGGGTGGAGGAAGGGCCACATACCCCGGAGTTGGCATGGGTCTCAATTGGGGCCTGGGGGAGGGGTCTCCTCCGGAACTCGATAAAGTCCTTGGGGGGCGGAAGTAGGGTTGTGGACAGGGGCCCACGGGGACCGCCACCCCACAGGCGCTGGACATGGCTTCAGGACGGGGATGCCCTGGAGCCGATGACAAGTTGTTGTTACCTATGTATTTGTATTCATGTTATGTTCTCCCCTTTGTTTTCCCCTGGGGAGTCTCCTTATGTATAACCCATCCCACCCCCTCCCGTCCCAGCAGAATGAGGATGACGGGGTAGAAGAAAGAGAAGAAGGAGCCGAAAACAGCACACCGCCAACAAGGGGCAGAGCAGCCAAGAAACCCAGCGACAGAAGTAGGGCGAGAATAAAGCATGATGAATTCTGAGATCAGGTGCATTTCCCATAATGTCAAAGGCTTTAAAAGCCCACCAAAACGTAAGTTGGCTTTTAAAGACTACAAACGTCACAAAGTTGATATACTCTTTCTACAGGAGACCCACTTCTCCAAGGTTAGTTTCCCAAAATTCCTAGATAAGGACTTTAATACTGTTTATCTAGCTTCAGCGTCAGAAAAAGAATAAGGGGGTAGCCATAGCTATTCACAATAGAATATCATTTCAGGTGGATAAGAAAGTAGCTGACGGAGAAGGTAGATTCCTTATTCTAGTCGGATCCATTCAAGATCAGCCCCTTACGCTGGTGTCAATTTATGCACCATGCGAACAGGATGTAGAATTTTTCTCCCAGTTCTTCCGGAAACTACATAAAGAAGCGGGTACAGTGATCATGGCAGGGGACTTAAACAGGACGCTGAACCCCAAACTGGATAGATGCATAGAAGCTAATCTCCCCTTTAGACAGGACGTACTAACGATTACCCAAGTACTGAGAGACTGCCAATTAGTAGACATATGGAGGGAGCAACACCCAGAGATTAAAGACTACACATTCTTCTCTCACCCCCATAACCGTTACAGCCGAATAGACTACTTCCTTGTGTCTAATAGACTGGTTCCAGTGGTCTTCCAAACAGGGATACACGATATTTCGTGGTCAGACCACGCACCAATAGAGCTCAGGTGCTTTCTAAATTTGCTAGACAGGCCTGGAGCGGGCTGGAGACTAAATGAGCTGCTATTGAAAATACCGACAATTGAGAGAGAGGTAGGAGAAAAGATAAAGGAGTATTTTAATGAGAACGAGGGTAGTGTGACATCACACGCCACGTTGTGGGAGGCCCATAAGGCTACCCTCCGGGGATCTCTTATGTGGCTAGCGGCTAGACGCAAAAGAGAACAGGAGCACCAGACAAAAGAGCTGCGGGAGAAATTGACAGCTCTCACGGCAACGTATAAAAATTCCAAATGCGACTCTTCCCTGAATGAATTGTTAGATATCAAACATCACTTAAACTTACGATTTGCCTCCCAGGCCGAGAAGGAGTTGAGTTGGACCAAACGAAAGTTTTTCGAGAAGGCGAACAAGCCGGACACACTCTTGGCTACTAGACTTAGAAATAAAGTTCCAAATTACCACATTCAATCAATTCGCACGCAGGGGGGGAGCTTACTTCTAATCCTAAGCGGATCGTGGAGGAATTTAAAACCTACTACGAGGCGCTCTATGATGGAGGCAAGGTCATACACAATCAGAAAATGAGGGACAATCTTAGGGAATTCTTAAAAGGGGCGAAATTACCAACATTGAGCAGAGCGGAGGGAGAGGCGTTACAGGAAGACTTCTCTTTAGAAGAGTTAACGAACGTTCTAAAGTCCTTAAAGCCAGCCAAGGCGCCCGGCCCAGATGGCTTCTCAAATCTATATTATAAAAAATATGTGAATATACTAGCCCCGCATATGCTAAAACTCTTCAATTCGGTCTTAGAAGGGGCCTCGTTCCCAGCTCAGATGCTTCAGGTGTCTATCTCCCTGATCCATAAACCTGGGAAGGACCCGGCAGACTGCAAGAGCTACCGGCCCATCTCCTTAATTAATACGGACATCAAAATTTTCTTCAAGTTCATAGCAAATAGAGTGGGTACTGTCGTCCCAAGGTTGATTCATCCGGATCAGGTGGGGTTTATCGGAGGAAGGCAAGCGGCAGACAATACCAGACGAATAATTGATTTGATTGATCTGGCACAAAAACAAAACATTCCGTCAATGGTATTGAGTCTGGATGCGGAAAAAGCCTTTGATAGGATCGATTGGCCCTATTTGAGGGGGACGCTAGAGGCATTTGGCTTTGAGGGACGTCTCTTGGGAGCCATTATGGCACTGTACGAGGGGCCGGCGGCGAGGGTGCAACATCAGGGCTTCCCATCGGAGCAATTTCAAATCCGTAGTGGCACAAGACAGGGTTGCCCGTTGTCCCACTTGCTGTTTGCCCTGTGTATAGAACCCTTGGCTGCACATGTGAGAAGAAGCCCAGACATATCGGGAATCTCACTAGAAGATCAGACACACAAGGTGGCACTGTACGCGGATGATGTGATCCTGACATTATCCAATCCCCTTACCTCCCTGCCCAATGTTTTCTCAATTTTAGGGAGATCTAACCAAATTTCTGGGTTCAAAATTAACCAGGCCAAATCGGAAGCCCTCAATATAAATTTACCTAAACCAGTAGAAAAATTAATTGGACTAAACTTTAACTTTAGTTAGTATGGGGAGTGACCCCCGTGAAGTCCGGTGCTCAATCAAGGTATAATGCTGGGTGTGGAACTTATAGCAACCTCAAAGGTGTATGGCCAAGAATGTCGTGTAGAAGGTGTATGTCGAAATAAAGCTGATTTTATCTACACTACATGATAGAGATCCTGATTTGCAGTGCCCGACTACAAACCTACTTAAACTTTAACTTTAAGTGGCAACCCTCTATGATCAAATACCTAGGGGTATATCTTACAAAAGAATACAAAGCATTGTATAGGGCAAATTATCCCAAGTTGTTCAAGACTCTAAGAGAGGACATCAGGAGATGGGCAGAGTGTGGCATCTCTTGGATCGGAAGAATTCACAGCGTGAAAATGAATCTCCTGCCAAGATTTACGGAGGTGGGTGGCACTGGAAAAAGCATGTTGCGCACCCTTAGAGCTGCACAATCTAATTTGGACCTCCAAAAAATATCGGTCCGGGTTGCGGATACCGCTGTAGGCCACTTTAAATTCCTTGAAGACTTGGGAGGCTACTAAATTTAGATGTTCTCTCACAACGCCAAACTCCTTGATGACGCCCATTTGGGGCAACCCAGAATTCGCTCCAGGCATGGATAGATCTAACTTTGTAAGGTGGATTCAGTCAGGATATCTCTGACTAAACGATCTGGAGGGCAGTAAACTCATCAAAACTTTTGTTCATATTAAAGAGGAAAAAAATATCCCTAACGCCGAATTCTTCAGATATCTCCAGATCAGGGCATTCTATAATAGAGCCCCGATTAGGCCCTGCAGAACAAATTTCGAGCAGATGTGTTCAAGAGGTACGGACACGAGGGGACTAACCTCTAGAATGTACAGGGAAGTGGTCTGTCCGGGGACAGAGGACAAACCCAGACTTAGCTACATGAGACAGTGGGAAGAAGATTTAGGGGAAACATTAGAGGACGAGGACTGGGATAGGATCCTGCAGGCAGCAGCTAAAAGCTCTATCTGCACCACGTTAAAGGTGAACGCATACAAAGTCCTGATGCAGTGGTACTACACCCCGACTAAACTATCGAAATTTGTCAAAGGCTATTCACCGCTCTGCCCAAAGCGGTGCGGTGAGAGAGCGGACCTGCACCACATGCTGTGGTCTTGCACGAAGGTGGCTCCGATTTGGGCGGAGATTAGAGATTGGCTGCAAAGACTGCTAGACGTGGAGGTCCCCCTGGATCCATGGCTGTTCTTATTGGGCAGGCGGACTCGGGGGTTCTCGAACGCAACACATAAATTGATCACACACTTGGCGACCGCCACCAGATGCGAGATTGCAGCATTGTGGAAGCAGCCAGATATTCCAATAATGCCCAAAATCAGGAATAGAATTTGGTTCGTCTGCCGGATGGAACAGTTGACAAGTTTAGTTAACGACACCGGCTCAAAGTTTCTAAAAGTTTGGTCGCCCTGGTTGGCCCAGACAGACATCCCGGGGGTGGATAGTGCCACAATCTTGCAATGATAGTTAGAAATGCGCTCTCCGGTAACTAAACGGATCCACGACCACATAGCGACAGCAACAGTGTGAAGCATGAGTGGACCCTGGGACCACGGGAATCCCCGAATAGACACTTTAGATATCCCCCAGAGTAGTCAGAACCAAATACCCATCAGGAAGATGGGACATGTAGGCAGTGGACTCCCAACCGTCGATCAGATCGCTCCGCACTCATCCCTTCCCTCCCCCCCCCTCTGGTTACCCTGTGGTCTTGTCTCCTGGTATGTTTTGTTTGTCCTGTATGTTATACCCCGGAGGTTGTAAGAGGAAAAGGGTGGTTATATTGAAGCCAATGGGCTGTGATACCATGTAAGTACTGAAACACCTAATAAAATCAAAGTTATATAAAAAAAAAAGAAAAAACAATAGAGAACAATAAAAAAAAGACAATCTAATGTTCCCTAACCCCTTAATCACCTTAGCAGTTAGTAACCGCTATAATAATTAAGGGGTTAACCCACCCTCCCCCACAACCCACCCGGTAGGCCTAAACACCCATCCTTTGGGACAATACCCCCTTTACCCACCCCCACTATCCACAATGAAAAAAAAAATACACACCATACAGACCCACTACCCACCTCCTAGGCCCCAAATAAACCCTTACAATATTTAATAAACAATACACAACCCACCCACCCTGTGACCCCACATTAAACCATTTTTGTTTATTTTACACACAGGATTAATACCACAGTCCGACGGGTGTCCCCGGGTTGACCCCACAGGTGTCTGCAGGTCCCACAGTGCACCCCGGGGGATACCCATTTGTGTCTGGGGGACCTCGGGTTGTCCCCACTTCACTCCGTGGACTCCAGGTGGTCCCCGCGGGTGTCTAGGGGCCCTCAGTTGGTTCCCACTGGGGTCTTGGGGCTCTCAGGTGGTTCCCACAGGGGTCGCGGGTGGTCCCCGCAGGTCATGATCGCCTGTAAGAGCCGTGCATGGAGATGCAGCCTCTCCATGCAGTTCTTAGAGGTGGCTTTTTTTCTATCAGCTATCGCGCTTTACAAGTTTAAGCGCGATAGGTGGTGGGGGGTGGAATAGCTTGCGCGATCTGGCATATTTTTGCTCGCCCGGACCAAAATGCCTGGACTTGTTAGTGAATCCCGCTTTTGGCTTCACTTTTTATCGGCCGAGCAAAAATGTTCCAATCGGTCGTAAAACCGCGCTGCTTGGTGCATATCCCCTTAAGTCGTATTACACCTGTATAGGTAACCAACCTTTTTAAAATAAACAATATTAATAATTTTTTACTTTCAGTGTTTCCAACCAAATGCCTTGGAGACTTTTTCCTAATCTTATTTTGTTTTTACAGGTAAATTATAAGTCTTACGGTTTTTCTTTTGTTCTTTGCATGTAAAGTAATTATCTTCCCATCACTTGTTAAACGGAGTGTAGCAAAATAAGTATCTGATTAAAAAAAAAAGAATTCCATAAGAACTGGAAAAAAATTCTTACTGGTTACAAAAAAAGTAAGTTTTACTTTAAGGACGATAGAACCGCACAAAATATGTGAGTATATATATATATATATACACTCCTGTGGAACTGCTCCTTTAACAGTGTTGTTAATGGTAGATACTTGCTCCATGCTGGACACTCCATCACATTGGTTATAAAGGCTGTTTGTGAGTTAAAGATTTTCTAAGCCGCTGAGTGTGTTCACAACCATCCATCTTGTGTCAAAATGAAAGTACCCAACCATATTACACTTTCTTTACTATCTGAACAGCATAACAACACATTTCACAGAATAGACAATACTGTACATAGGGAGTTATTTACTATTATAGACTGCATCCGATCAAGGGGGAGGGAGGAGGTGGCCGCTTGGTCCAAGAGAGGTGAGTAGTGGGCAGTAGGGGATGCTCAGAGGAGCAGAAGCGATGGAGTGTTTAGGGTGGGGGGAGAGAGGAGGGAGAGTGGGGTCTGGTAAAGCAGGGCTAATCGGGCTCCATCTGTACCTTTACATTAATGTTTCTTAAAAATAGAATACGTTTGGAGAATTTCACAATGAAGTGAGTGACTGGTGTAAAAGAAAGAGTAAAAGAAAGATGATTTGGAAAAACATAATTAGAAAAATGTTTAACCTGGCTACGGTGGACTAAATTTACTTAAAGTAACCCTACTGCTATATTTGCTGTTCTGCATTTTGAATTTTTAGGATGTTTTACCATAAATAGTTAAAAACCAACAACAAAGGGTAGAAAAGTCTGTTTGAACAATTTACCCGTAATGGGACATTTGATCACGGTTGTTTTGCTGCTACCAAATGACCACCGACGTTCGGCTGCAGAGGGACCCTCTGCTGCAGTCGATCCGCCACTGGAACACCCAACGCCAGCCACTTCTAGCAGAAAGTAAGTTAGGGTATGGGGTTAACTTTAGGGGGTTTAGAGGTTAGAGTGTGGGGGGGGGGGGGTAACTTAAGGGGTTTTAGCAGTTAGGGTAAGGGGTTTGAGTAGGGGTTTTGGAGTAAGGGCTTAGGTTATGCAGTTTTAATGTAAGGGTTAAGCTTAAGCACTTACCTTAGCGGCAAAGCGGCCAGAAGGTCCTGACGGCAAGATAAGTCGCGGTGAAGCACCGGTGGTCATTAAGTCATGGTGAAATGGCTGCGACCAAATGCCGTAGACCACAATTTACCTGTCTGTAATGTACAACAGTTTACATACAATTGTATCTCAAAAATTATTGTGCAGATATTGTAAAATTTCTCTTATTGGAGAGACAATTTAAAAAGACTTTACTTGTCTGACTTAATATAGTGTTAATCGCCTACATTTAGCCAATTAAACATGTGAACCAGTTGTAAAACAGTCCACGGGTCCTAGAAGAGACTTTCCCTTTAAGTTGGTCTAAAAACATTGAAAATCGCCTGCTTTTCCTTTTCTACTGGAATATGGCTCATTAGTGTAGACAAAGCCAAGAGTAAGATAGACATAGTCACACAAGCAAGATAGATTGTATATAATATGGGAAATAGGCCAATAATTAGCACTTAGATTTATTTACAACTCTTAATAGGCTTATGGTCATATATGGCAATGATCAAAGTATTAGAGAGATAACAAGCAGCACAAAGCACATTGTGTGCCTTTGAAGTCACTATCACAAACAGCCCTTAGAGCTCTCCGTTACTGTGTTCATTATAAACAGAAGTCACATATCTTCCCATGCCTTATTGATTCATTTGCTGAAACTAGAGTTCTAATGAAAAAATGGTTTCCCCCCCAAGCATTGGTGCCTCGTTAATAGCTGATCGCCTGATGTGCTAAAGGAAGGGAACTAGCCAGCTGGTTAAAATTGTATCATCTAATAAAGCTATATTGCAAAGTACATGGATCTGTCGTTAGCCACATATACAGTTACGTTTTGTCAGCGGTATTCCATTGATAGCATATTGTCCGAGAATGTCTAGCTTGGCCTTCAATTCGGGAGCGCAAAGAGCAGTCTGGAAAAAAAGGGGATAATTTATCAAGGTTTTGTTTCTGCAACACAAGGGCCTCTATGTATCAAAGGGCAAAGTCCTTATTTTGCTGCACTTAAATATACCTGCGGCAGACAGTGTCTATGTATTAATCTTGTTTGCGCCATTTTCGGTGACATCTGCATCTGTCTGCGTCGACATGAGGGATTGATGGAGCACGTGGTAGGAGTTACATTTGCATATTGCTCGCAGGTCTATGTATTAAGGAATGTGCGTCATGAGTAACTTTTCTTGATGGTTTCCTGCGTTGGTTTTCTCTGTCACCTTAAAGGTGGCGCGAGTCTTTTTTTTAGCGCAGAATACCAGCCTAGCATGCGACACATTCTGGAACTGTAGAAATACACCTTCATAAATATGTCTTGTTTCAGACAGAACAACATGCTATTTGTTGTTACGCAGCTGCGTCAGTGTTCAGGTACCTCTTGGTACATACAGCCACATGTATGTGAAAGAAAATACCCCATTTCCTTAAATTGGGATTTTTTCTTTCATAAATCAGTTGTTTCCTTTGCACTCAAAATTCAGAGAAGAATCTTGGTTCAGTGAATAATGGGTTTTCCGTATCCAAAGCATCATGTTAAGCCCCATTCATACAGTGGGGCTTAATCTACCAGTGCAAAGGGAAGATGGCTTCTCATATATTCACTAAGCAAAGAAGGGTGGGTAGAAATGTAGGTCCTTTATTCCATGTAGTAGCAGAGGAGGGAGAGGGAGCAGGGGTTATGCTACCTTTTATTGAACCAAGTTAGGTAGTTGATATGTTACAAGCAGGCCATACCCGATGAAGGACCCAAGAGGTTTGAAAGCTTGTAACATACTTGTTGGTCCAATAAAAGCTATCTTACCACCTACTTCCTCCTTTATTAGTACAGTATATATGTACTCCCTGGTGAATATTGCTACTGTAGCTGTCTAAAGCATTGATTTTGCCCCATACTTGGCTAAATAAATAGATTACAATATGCCTACTAACGTTTGTCGTATGTCTGCCCTGGAGACCTTCTTTACAGTACTGTATACTCTTATTGCAGTTGGCTTGTTTTTTTTTTATTGGGAAGACCCTGATGTACTGCACCTCTTTTTATTATTATTATTATTATTATTATAATTATTAATAATAATATTAATATTATTATACAGTGTTATCCATTTTTACCAGCGCATAAATAATGCGAACGGATAATCCAGAAGGCCTAGTATTAATGGTGAATGTACACTTACATGTAATAGAGCAGGCCTGCACAACATACGGCCCGCGGCGGCCCCCCTTCACCCCCCTTCCCTGGTAAGGAAAGAAGGCGCGCGCGGCCGCATGCTGTACGCAGCGGTGCGCAAACTGGGGGGGCGCAGGCTGCGTGTGGGAAAGCTGTGCACGGGCGGACAGAAGCTCACAAGCTGCTGCTCCCTGTGTGATCTCTGCCTGCAGCGGGTTCGGGGCCTTCCCTGCACACACACAGCCCCCCCCCCCCTCCTCCTGTCCCAGTACTCAGCCGCATATGGGGGACTGCAGCAGGCTTATAGTGAAAGTAAGTTAGCAGGCGTGAGAGAGTGAGAGAGTGGGGGAGAGTGAGAGAGTGGGGGAGGGGGAGAGTGTGTCATATTGAGGGGAAGGGGAGAAAGTGTCATATTGAGGGGAGGGGAAGAGTGTCATATTGAGGGGAGGGGAAGAGTGTCATATTGAGGGGAGGGGGAGAGAGTGTCATATTGAGTGGAGGGTTAGAGTGTCATATTGAGGGGAGGGGGAGAGAGTGTCATATTGAGGGGAGGGGGAGAGAGTGTCATATTGAGGGGAGGGGGAGAGTGTGTCATATTGAGGGGAGGGGGAGAGAGTGTCATATTGAGGGGAGGGGGAGAGAGTGTCATATTGAGGGGAGGGGGAAAGAGTGTCATATTGAGGGGAGGGGGAGAGAGTGTCATATTGAGGGGAGGGGGAGAGAGTGTCATATTGAGGGGAGGGGGAGAGAGTGTCATATTGATGGGAGGGGAGAGAGTGTCATATTGATGGGAGGGGGAGAGAGTGTCATATTGAGGGGAGGGGGAGAGAGTGTCATTTAGGGGAGGGGAGAGTGTCATATTGAGGGGAGGGGGAGAGAGTGCCATATTGAGGGGAGGGGAAGAGAGTATCATATTGAGGGGAGGGGGAGAGTGTGTCATATTGAGGGGAGGGGGAGAGTGTGTCATATTGAGGGGGGGAGAGTGTGTCATATTGAGGGAAGAGGAAGAGTGTGTCATATTGAGGGGAGGGGGAGAGTGTGTCATATTGAGGGGAGGGGGAGAGAGTGTCATATTGAGGGGAGGGGGAGAGAGTGTCATATTGAGGGGAGGGGGAGAGAGTGTCATATTGAGGGGAGGGGGAGAGAGTGTCATATTGAGGGGAGGGGGAGAGTGTGTCATATTGAGGGGAGGGGGAGAGTGTGTCATATTGAAGGGAGGGGGAGAGTGTGTCATATTGAGGGGAGGGGGAATGAGTGTCATATTGAGAGGAGGGGGAGAGAGTGTCATATTGAGGGGAGGGGGAGAGAGTGTCATATTGAGGGGAGGGGGAGAGTGTGTCATATTGAGGGGAGGGGGAGAGTGTCATATTGAGGGGAGGGGGAGAGTGTGTCATTTTGAGGGGAGGGGGAAAGAGTGTCATATTGAGAGGAGGGGGAGAGAGTGTCATATTGAGGGGAGGGGGAGAGGGTGTCATATTGAGGGGAGGGGGAGAGAGTGTCATATTGAGGGAAGAGACATGGGGGGGCTGCTGACATGAGATGCTGACTTGGGGGGGGCTGCTGACATGGCATGCTGACTTGGGAGGGCTGCTGTCATGGAATGGGCTGGGGGGATGTGGAGGGGGGTATTGTGTGTTTGATGTGGAGGGGGGTATTGTGTGGGTGAGGGGGAGAGATGGGGGTATGAGAGATAGATGGGGAGTATCATAAAGGTTGATAGTGAGGGGTTCTGGAGGAGATATGAGGATGATGATGATTAGGTGCTTGAGGAGAGATGATGGAGGAGGGCTGAGGAGGGATCTCTGAGGCCTCAAGCCTCAGGGATCTACTTCCGGGAAATGGAGGAGAGGCTGTAACCTCAGTGATGAATAAAGTTCCAGTTATATCCCAATCTGTGTGGTCTTTGCGAGAAAGAGTTGCCTGTGAAGACCATCCTGGCTACCCCAGGATCCTCATGGGATCAAGGCGCTGTGCTGAAGGAAGAAAACCCAGCTGAAAGCCTGAGCTGGTGTCTCCCCACAACATTGCGGAGCAAT
Source organism: Ascaphus truei (assembly GCF_040206685.1). Taxonomy (NCBI): domain Eukaryota; kingdom Metazoa; phylum Chordata; class Amphibia; order Anura; family Ascaphidae; genus Ascaphus; species Ascaphus truei. Next base: position 267,713,908 of record NC_134487.1, on the reverse strand, counting down.
AAGGCCTTCTGTCACACCAACAGGTAAGCACCAGCACCAGAGTACACCAGGTAGCTGCATGAACAAAAGCTGCAATAAGAAGAGAGGCTGTTTGAGACTTGGCAAGTGGGATCCAGCAAGTAATGTGTTCATCTCTCCAAGAGACAAGGCAACATGAAAAAGCCAACCTTGGAATTCCTGACACAGGACAATGAGACTTACACCATGCATCTCACACAACTAGGCACAGCAACAGATAACACAAAACAAAGGAAATACAGTTATGGAAGAAGGGAGGTACTGTATGCAAGTAGTAAGAATGATTAGTGTGACAGCTTTTCTATGATATAAGTATAAGGCCTGAATAAAATTCCTTTGTCTTGATCAGAGAAGAGTACACTTGATTGCTTTGTCATGCACGCCAAGGACAAAGCTGGCTATTTTACTCGTATTTATGCTGCACTCATAATAAACAATCTCTACTCTTTGAACACACCTCTGTGTCAGCCTCACCTTTTTACATTAAGTATCACCTGCATCACTAGCAGCAGATACTCAAACAGGCCAGGAGCAAGTGGAATATATATATTATGGAGCTTATTCTGTATGCACCAAAATAACCAGTCAGGCTATTTTTGAAGTAAATGGGGAATTTTGACCAATGTGAAATTTCGTCCAAAAACTGTCCGATTCAGCGTTTATAGAATAACCCCCATGGTCTTGCATCATGCAGTCACATACTTTATGGGACTTTAGCTGCACTATAACTTAGTATGAAAAACTCAGTTACCTCAGTTGATAATGGCTAATTATAATACTTATTACTTACCAACTTATTTTAAGTGGCTAAGTAGGTTATAGTGCTGTAGCCTGTGTGAGGTACTGTAAGTAGAAAATATAAGTGAGGTTTGGTAATGGGGATGCAGCAAATGAAAATATCACTTGTGAGCACATTCACAAGTCTCAGAAAGCTCTGTGTGCCTGCTTTTCACTATAACCTCCTAGCATTCAGTGCTTCCAATGCTGCAAGGGATTCTGGGAAATTACATGCAAATGAGCACAGTGTCATTTAAATCAGTAACTCTGGATATTGGAGTTTGCCTGTTTTCTTTACTATACCTGAAAGATGATATAATCTGATTGATTTACTCTGCCACCTTGTCAGACAGTCAAGAACGAGAGGAGAAAGCAGTGGTCATACTGTAGTAGTACTACGGAGTACCATTGGGTAGCTAACATGAAATAGCAGGGCCACTGACAGGAGGAGGTCACCGGGACTACTGTTCTGGGCTGGGTGAGTCAGGGGCTTCGGCACCCTGACAGTGACCCTAACATGTGCCAGATCTGCCGAGACACCCGTCAGAGGGGTCTGTAGAGATGCCTGTTGGAGGAGGCCTGCTTTGGGGCCGGTTGAAGGGTATTCTCCTCTCACAGGCACCTCTGGGTATGTGGGGCCCCTCTAGCAGGCCTTTATAAGGCCCCCTCATCCTCAGAGGCTGCAGGTAAGCACACTTTACCACCCCCACTGTTTTGGCTCTCTCTGCCCCCCAGATCCATATCTTAACCCACAGGCCCATACCTCCATCCCCTCTTCTCCCCCAGGCACATAACTACTCCCCTCGAGGATATAACTAATCTGCCCTCCCTGGTCACATAACTACCCCAACCCTCCCACCCCCAGGTATATAACTCACCGTCGTCCCACTTTGTGCAAATATCTAATCCCCTCCAAGCACATAACTACCACCCCCTGGCACATAACTGCTCCCTTTATTTGTCCTGGGCCCCATGATCTCTGCTAGTGGCCCTGTGCAGGAGGATAAAAAACAAGACATAAGATGAGACCTAAAACAACGTGCAAGTCCTAATTTTCATTCTTTATACACATCTCACAACTTTATTTTTTTTTTTTTAAATGTGTGATTGTCTTTTTAATGCATCAATTAACAAGCTTTTACTAATTAACCCTTATTACTGCCGATAGTTCCGATTGCTCCCAAGTGGAAAAGTACCTTTAACTTTCCCATTACATTTTTTAAACTCTGTCCTCTTGTTGTATACGGAACAGGAGAATTTCAAGGTCAATTAAGCATGACCAGTAATCTCAGGAACATGTCTCGTTTTGCCATGGAGGGGTGACAGGTTTTGGAAATACATTACAATTGAATAATGCAGAGATCTGAACCAGGGCGTCCCCTAAGACTGCATTGGTTCTACATTAAAACAGCCTACATTTAAGGAAATCTTTTTATTAATTAGTTTTTTTGACCTCACCCAGTACTTGGCATGTGCTGCTTGACAATGTCACCTTATGTGTGACACCTTGTACTGTATGCCACCATTATTGACTGACTCACCAGTAGCTTCCTGTCAATATATATTTTAACTTCAGAAAGCAATTTGCAACAATGTAAAAAAAAAAAAAAACCTGTGGATTGCAACCTTAAAACATTTGTGTATATTTACTAAAGTGTTCCAGTGGCAAAACCAATGTAAAATAATTGCACCTGATTTATTGAAGGAAAAGCTCCACTTACTTTCAAAGGGATTCATTTTCTTCCATAAACAAGACACTTATTTTGCACCAGATTTGCTATTGGGAGACTCAGAACCTCGATAGGTGGGAAGAGCCAGAACAAGTGTCCTAGGCAGGAAGCTGCAGGGGGGGGAGGGAGGGGGACTAGGCCAGATGTCAGGCCCAACTTCTATATCCAGCTGTGTGCCGGACTTCTGGTTGTTGCCGCCACCAAACCCCCGCTCTCCCCAGCTGCTGCCTGTCTCTTCCCACGCCGGGCCTCTCTCACCTGCCATTGCGTGCCTGAAACTGGACCCCGGCTCATGGGGGGAAGAAAGAGAGGCAGGCCCGGTGTGGGAAGAGGCAGGCATCAGCTGGGGAGAGCCCGGATCCGGCACCGGCAACCAGAGGTAAGTGGTAATTGTATCTGGGGGGCGGGAGTAGTAGTGGTAATTGTATCTGGGGGGGTATAGTGTTGTCTATAGTTGGGGGGGTGGTGTCTGTAGTTGGGGGGGGATTGTGTGAATGTGGGGGGCAAATGGTATGGGCATTGGGGGGAATTGTGTGTGGCCAGGGGAGGATGGGAAAATGAGTGAGAGGGGGTAATTGAGTGATAGCGGGGGGGGGAAGGAGATTGAGAAGAGGGAAAGGAAGAGAGGAAAAGGCGGGAGAGTGAGCAAGAGAGGGGGGAAGAGTAAGAGACAAAGGGGGAGAGAAATACAGGTATGACAGGGGAGGGGTCATGTGGCCGTTAACATAGGGATTGGGGAGGGGGGGGGAATCAAAACTCTAGTCCCTGGGAAACCTGTTGGCAGCCCCTCCAGGGAGACAAGAATATAACCCACTCCATAATATCCCTGAATTCATGTTTTTTTCTCCCTCCTACAAACGGGTCAGCTACAGCAGGGGTGCGCAAACTGAGGGGGTGCGGCGGTTGCAGAGGTCCCGCTCTCTTCCCCAAGGCATTCAAATTAAATGCCGGGGGACCGCATGGTACCTCTGCAACTCAACTTACCGAGATTCACAGGTTTGGTGTGACGCGTCGCCATGGCAACGTGGTGTCAAATGACGCCACCTGGTCATGTGGCGTCACATCACATGAGCCCGCGGTGTCATTTGACGCCCGTTGCCGTGGCAACACCAAAGTTTGCGCCCACCCCTGAGCTACAGCATGTATTCAATACTTTAAGTCCTGCAAAAAAAAGATCCACTGAACAAACAAGCAAGTACGACAGGAGTGTGTCTGAAGAGCTATGACTTTTATACGGTACTATGAGTATTATCATTTGTTTTTTTGCTGGAGTTGTTTTCAGCTCATTTTAATCAACTCTATAAAAAAAAGAGAGAGAGATCAACCATGTGACAAGCATGACATATTCTGTGGTTTCTAGGGGTTCTCTTTCACTTGACATCCAAGTATAATGCATCTGTTATGTGGTTCCCCTAGATGATATTCTGTATACAGTCGAGTAAACCCAGCATCACAGGGCAGCTTTCCTTTTAAATGTAGTATTTGCAAGTCTATCTAGATAGATCATGATCACCCAACTCCAGTCAGTCTTGGACTGAGCCACGGATTGAGCCACCTGTGCTGAAGCAGGGATATCCTGAAAACCTGACCTGTTGGTACCACTTGAGGACTGTAGTTGGCCACCCCAAATCTATGTCAAAGAACTGGCTGGGGCGCTTTGTATATATTAAACTTGGTGTATTAGTCGGCAAGGGAGTGGAGGAAGGGAAAGGATGGAACAGCAGTAGCCCTCTCCTGAGCCTTTTAATAAAACATGAATTAGGTGCCAAAGCAGATTAAATTCAGTTCACCCATGACAGAAAATCAAAAAGTTATCCTATTCTTTCTAAAGGCAGATTTCTGATTGATCTACAGAAACAGAGAGCACCCGAAAGAAAGAGAGAGTCTATACACACACTAAAACATCTCTTTAATTTCTTAATTTAATATCTGACACGTAAAGATTCTCATTAAGCCAGTCAATGGAGCCTGGAAATACAATTTTCGTGCAAACTGTCGCTATCATAACTTACATGAAACTTCAGATGGTGCGCTGTAAGCAATGTGATTAAAACCATTCATCTTTGCTGTCAAACTCTAGCTCCTGTTATTAAACGAAGGGGCTTTGTGGGACTTACCAGCTGACAACTTCATTTGGGAGGGGAGGCGCTGGAAAGGAATAAGTGGACACACTGCGAGCTCTAAAACAACTCATTGCAATACATCTTAGGGTGGCAGTCAGGAACATTTAAGCACTGGGTGGCTGGCAAATTGAAGGTTAAGCAGGCAGAAATAAGATCAAAGCCATGTGTCAGGGCTCTGGGAAGAGGTGCTCAATCTAGCTTTTTTTATATGACCAAGCACAATTCAAGGAATAGATCGGTTGCTTGTATTGGCTTACAGACTTTGTTTTGGACCACAAAGCTTTTGACTAAATGGGGCACATGCGATTTGCATTCTAAACTGTAGACAGAGCAATAAATGTCTTCCTTCCTTAGAAGCTGTAATAACCCTTTCCTCGTAATGCATTGTCTATTTTGTAAAGGGCTGTGTCAATTGGTGGCGCTATATGAATAAAGATATACAAACTGTACATACTGCCGAGATCCTCAGTGCACTTCGTAGCTCTGTCAGTAGTGTGTTAGACTTGGTGGAACTGACCTAAGAAAGGGAACATGGGCTATGTAAAAGGGTAACATATCAAGATGAAAAGTAATATACAAAATGTAACTTTTTTCCTTGTTTTGTGGTAAAATAAATAGCCCTCAGGCTTGAAAACCACAAATTTAAGGTACTTATACTAGATTGCAAGCTATTGGGGAATTATTGTACAGTATCTACATTGTTCTACTAACCAAAGCACAGCGTAGTAATAATTATAATAATAATATTCTTATATAGAGCTGCAGTATACGATACAGTCAGATTGAGTGCGTTTTCCAGGGTCATAATGAGCTGACTGTTCAGTGAAGTTATTACTAGACCAGTAAAATATCAGCACTATATATTAATGAAGTATAGTTATTGGTTAGAATGATACAAAAATCAATAATGTTGTTAAAGCAAAACCATACAGGGAGATTTAGGAATATCGAGGGATAACAAAAGAGTGACATAGAAAAGTAACAGGTTTGCTCCCTTGCATTGTTTCTCATACCAATACCCACATGTACTGTACAATATGGCCAATCTAATGGTGATGCCTAGATAAAGGGATCATACTTCTACAAATGGCAGTTTATGCATTTTATGTTTATCAAGTGTTTGAAGAGAAAAAAAAAATCTCAGGAAGGGTTGGAACCAGTAACCTTCAGGAGCCACAGAGCAATGTTCTTCTGCCGAGGGAGCTATCCTTGGAGTTTTTTCAATACTACACTGTATAATGGATATAAAATCTAGACATAGTGGTTATACTTTACATTTTTAGGGGGTAGAGTCAGAATAAATATGAGTAAATAAATACTCCTGAATTGGAAACACGTTGATGCTCACCCAAATAGTACAACATTTGCTCCTACATATATGGTCTACAAGAAAACAACTGTAACCATGTATTTTGTTAATGGGACTCGGTACATTTTATTCATATCTGAATGGGGGTTCTTGAATATGAACCAAATTCTAAGTTATTTGTTTATTAATGTTTTACACCACCCATGTCTTGTGTTAATTTGGATAAAACATGTATTTGCTCTTGTTCAAGTACTCAACCGGGACCAAAACAAACCTATAAAAAGTGCCAAAAAGAGTATGTGTTGCAATGGTGAACTGCTCTCCTGCTTGGTTTATTGGATAGGTCAGGGGTGCTAAACTCCAGTCCTCAACCTGACCTGATCGGGGGGGGGGGGAGGTGGACTTTTCAGGATATCCTGCTTCAGCACAGGTGGCTCAATCTGTCCTGACTGAGCCTCTGATTGAGCCACCTGTGCTGAAGCTTTTTACCTGACATGTTTGGAAGGGGGGACGGGGGGATTGTACTGGAGTTGAGCGCCCCTGAGATAGGTTGGTTTTTTTTGTACATAAGTTTGTAGATTGAATACCTGCTGGGGATAGGGTTGCCAGATGGCTTCTCCAAAAATACAATACAATACAATACAATGATGAAAGGTGCAACACAATCGAGACACACACACACCTCTCACCGCCCCATGCTGTTTTCTTCTCTCCACCCCCAGGCTCCTGACACCTCCTCATGATTGGCTGCATTACCCAGCAACAGCCAATCAGGATAGAGGAAGCTGCCCAGCCCCTAGTAACTGCCCTTCTCTCTCCCTGCTCAGGGAAATCCTACGGCCCCCAAACCAGTCAGGTCACTTTCTCCAGAGGGGTAATACCATACACATACATGTCCAGCATTACCTCTGGTCTAGTTCAATACTGGAAACCTGGCTACCCTAGCTGGGGCCAGTTCAGTTTCATGATAAATTCACTAATAGCCCTCCTAAAATAATTTCTTTGGATCCAAAACTGACTCACTAGAAGTCTGACTGTTCAACAGTATATTATGTTTCCCTTTTTCCACTGTGAATGTCATATGAGATGAACTTAACTTGTAAAATAAAGCCATAATCAACATCCACCCCATATGAAATCACAGGGTAACACTGCACAAGAGATACAGTTGATAAAATACTGTGTGACTGATCAATAAGGGAGTCAGCGGGAACAAATGTGATGGCACTGCTGAAGTGATATCATTTTCATTTGCTTTATTTTAGGCCCAGGGGACTACCTGTCTTTCGATCTCGAGAAGAAATTTAGCACTAACCCCCTTTAGAACCATAAATTATTCTTGATGTTGATGTTACTGGTAAAAACTATTTACCCTGTTAAGCTGGCAAGCGAATACCATGAAAATATTATTACAGTGAATATAATAAAAACGAACAATAACTGTCCAGCTAGTGAAGGATGCTCATATCAGAAAGAAATATGCCTTAAAGAGGGATTTTCAATCTGAAATGAAGCTTAGACACGTCTACTATCAACATTTCCCCTTGGTTACAGATGTTAAGTTAGAAAAATTACACAAAGTCTGCACTTTTTATGCAGCTCCCAATGGCCTGGAGTCCTAAAACTCCATTAAAACAGCGTTAATATGTCACGCTTTAAGAAATGTTAAAATACCAGGTGCTTTTACCGCAATTTGATGACCCAAGTCATGAACATTGCGGTCACATTTGACAGTAATTAATGCAAACAATAATTAGCAGGTAATTACCGCATTGCGAAAAAATGTGGGATGGTAATGTAATATTTGTACCATAAAGTAGGGTTATGTAATATAAATATAGATTACTACTGTACATAACCCTATGATAAAAAAAAAATACAATAACTCCTTTGATGCCTACACCTACCAAGGTATACCACTTGCACCTTTGGGGTTAATATTAGATTTAAACCACACTAACTGCCTCTTTTGGGCCACCTAAGTGGTAGAAAAGCATTGATATGCAATCAGGGTTGCCAGCAGGGCTGGAGTGCAGGGATATCTGTCCTGAGTTCTAGGCAAAGGTGAGCACCTCCTGGATTTCAAACCCAAACTTCAGGACCCCGCCTGAAGTCGGGCCCAACGTCTGCTATCGGCCACCTTGGTGCATCCTCTTTTGCCGCTGGGTAGGGTCTAGATGGACCTGGACAGATCCCGCTCCACAGATTCAGGGGGAGAGAAGGGGCAGAGTGAGAGATGGGGGGCGGGAAGAATTTGAAAAAAGATAGGAGATAGTGAGAGAGGGGGTTGAAATACAAGGGGATGAGAGGGAGGAAAGATAGAGATGGGCAGATTGAGAGCTGGAGAATGAGATAGGGGGAAGAGTGAGAGGGGGGAATAGTGAAAGAAAGGGGGATAGAGAAGAGAGTGAGAGAGGGGGTAGTTGGAGAGGAAGGGCAGGAGAGTGAGATAGGATGGAGAAAGAGATAGAGAGACATGGGGATTGAGAGAGAGAGAGGAGTGGAGAGAGGTGGAGATAGAGGAGGGGAGAGTGAGAAATGGGGAGAAGAAGAAGATTGGGTAGAGAGAGGGGGATTATTGAGAGAGAGAGTGGGCGAGAGACGAGTGAGATATAAGGGGATTGAGAGGGGGTGGCGAGAGAGAGAGAGGAAGGGATAGTGAGAAAAGGGGGTGAGAGTGGGTAGAGAGAGGGTGACGAGTGAGGGAGAGGGAGGAGAAAGAAAGGGAGAAAGTGAAAGAGGGGAATGAGAGAAACGAGAAGAAAAGATTGAGGGGGAAAAAGGGAGCATGAGAGAGAGGGAAGAGAGAGAAGGGATGGGGAGAATGAGAAAGAGGGGAGATGAAATAGAGAGGGGGGACTCAGGACTGTTGACAGGGGGGAGCAGACACCTCATTCCCTCCCCCCACACTCAACAAACCCGGGAAAGTTGTCAGAGGCCCTGCATGCAATGCTTTACAAACAAGTAAGCCTAACAAAGGGTTGACACCTAACAACACTGCCCTGTGGTCCTAACTACCCTCCTTAGTTAAACTACCCCCAATATCCAACCTACACCTTCCAATATGCTTCCCCCACCACCCCCACTGTAGAGTAAAAGCTAATTTGGCTATTATAAGTGCAACAAAATGAAATAAACATACACAATACATTAATTAACATTAATAATACAATATATAACTAAATAAAAAATAACCATTGTAAACTAATTCTAAAAATGGGCCTATGCAAATTAAAAAAAAAAAAACATAAAATTAACCCGATGCCCGATGGCCTCCGAAAAACTAAAATAAAAAAGAAACATAAAAGTAATTTAAGGCCCGATGGCCCGAAAAAAAGATAATAAAATACAAAGGTCCAAAAAACAAAACAAAAAAAACAATCCAGGCCTGATTGTCTATTTATCATCCATGATGCACCTAAAAGAATAACGCTTTTTTGGCTATAATACTGCATTTTTTTGGCTAACACACCTTGATTACTCTAGGCCACTCTCTTAAGTGTCACATTGGAATACGGGCCCTTTGTTAATTGCATCTACAACAGGTAAATTATTCCCTGGTGTAACTGCCAAATGTATCTTGTATACAGCTCATTATTTGGATTCAAATTGGAAATTCTTGAATAGGGTTTAAACTTTGATATAATATTCAGATTTTTTTTGTTCTCTATTTTCTTTTTTCCTACAGATGTAGCAAGACTTACAGTCCTCAACACTGCGGGCAAACAAACCACAAGTCAAAGACTGCGGCGCCAGGGACAATGTTTACCGTGATGGAGCTTCCGCATGAGACCCACCGCCGCCTTAATCCTGCAGTGGACCACATGTGGCAGCGGATCTGAAGACTGTTCGGCTGTACGTCCATATATTTACCGTTTCTCACTTAGGAGTCCACTGTCTATATTCAGCAATGAGGAAGCATGATGAGTATGTGCAATTCTAAAACTATCACATGCAGTGAACTCCTAACACTTCTGAAGAAGCCTCTTTTATTCGAGAAACATTTCCAAATGCAATTTAATTTAATGACTTGCGGTGTAGCCCAGAGCAGAACAACTACCATTAACGATTCTCCATAGTGGCAATTGGCACTAGCACGGTACTAGTTTTCAAGTAATACTTGTAAATATATAGAACAATAGAACTACTATGTATGTATGTATGTATGTATGTATGTATGTCTTTATTTATATAGCACCATTAATGTGCATAGCGCTTCACAGCAGTAATACACGTGACAATCATATAAATAACAAATGATATAAATAACACAAAGGGTAGAAGTGCAGACATAAAATTAACATTTAGGAAGAGTCCCTGTCCAAAGAGCTTACAATCTAATGATCTAATAATCTATTTAATGTGGTTGACAACAAGTCTAATCAGAACTGTGGAATACCTGATTTAATAAATAACGGGTTCACTATTAAATATTGTTTCAATAGCGCTACTGTTAAATAATGCGCTAGTATAAACGCAAAGAACCGCATTAACGGATTAGAGATGGGCAACATTTTGGCGGATTTGATTCCGCCTCCTTTGGTCCGTGGATCAATCTCAAAGAGGCTAATCCGAAATTTGTTTTCCTTCAAAGACAGAGGGCAATGCGAAATCCATTGCCATGAGGGGATATAGATATATCTGTGGACACTACAGCGACATTTAAATCTGTCCATATCTATCTCAACAGATTTTGGATTAAAAAATAAATCTCAGTTTGGATTCTTAAAAATCCATCTGTAGTGTATCCAAAGACTATTTGCATGAATCCGCTCGGCTTCTTTAGTACCCAATCCGCAGACGGATTTTGTAAGGATGCATGGTCACAATTCAAGTGAATGAAACTTAAATATATGCAATGCTCAACTCTTCCACAATGTCTTCTATTGCCACTGCCCAATTCACAAGATAATCCAGTGGGCCATATTGAATACCTTTGCACAATGTACTTTTAGATATGATGCTAAAAGAACGGGATGAAAATGACTCTCGTTAAAGCCAGCCGTGCCTTGATACAAATTATACAGTATTTACTTTGTTGCACTTTTGAGTGAATTGGCGTACTCCATGACTGAATGTACAATTAACGCTAGTTAGATAGAGTTGTAGAAATGTATAACACATTCTCTAAACTTCTCATTTTACCATTTAATTATATATTCATTGTTATGTTGTTATGTTGTGTTGACATAACATAAATTTCATCTCAAAAACGTCTCAAAAAGGCTGATGGATTTTGAACTTTTCCTTTGTCTGTCAGAGAATAATACTAGTACAATCACTTTCTTTTCATTTTCAAGATTCAATGCTTGTTGGGTTTTTTTTAAGTCTATATTTTTGTTTGTTAAAATGAAGTTTGATAATTAGAGCGCAGTACTAGTCATATCCCTCTGTTGTTTTAGGCCATAAGGCAAAACCATGGCTGGGCTCTCATCCATATTGATCTAATAAAGCATGAAGTGTAAACAAATGGGATTATCAAATCCCTGGAGTGACTTATTGCAATTAAAGTAGTGCATGACATCTTTATAGTTTTAGTTACCTAGAAACCCATTTTAGCATTGATTTTTGTAAAGGCCAATATCATCTTTATTCTTAGTAGTTTTCCTGAGGATAACAAAATCATTTAATTCCCTTTATTAAAGGTTCTGTATGCTACATTGTTTTTAAAATGTAACCTCTAATGATTAAACATGTAAATACCCACATTGCTAGCTACATAATATGGAACATAAAATTGCATAATGAACAGTGCAGGGATTGAGTGTGCCTATATTATACTATGCCATATTCTTGCAATAACATATTTGCAATGCCATGTTAATAAAACAAAGTTTCACAATGATGTTATAGTGTTTAAACAGTGACAAGAGCCTTCCAGCATACAGAATAGCAAGGGTGCGCAAACGTTCCCCCTGCCCCCTGCTAGAGCCCCCCTCCTTACCTTGTCTTTGTCGTCAAATGATGCCACGGAGTCATGTGACATCGCGTTGTCATGGCAATGTGACGTCACGTGACCCTGCGTCATCATGTGACGCCTCGTTGCAATGGTGATGTGTCGCCGAAGACAAGGTAAGGGAAGTTGCAGTGGCTTCACGCGATCCCCTGGCATTTAATTGAAATGCATTGGGGAAGAATGCGGGGCCTCTGCAACCGCTGCTCCCCCCGGAAAATCTTGCACCCCCCAGTTTGCGTACCCCTGCAGTAAAGGATACCATCACATAATCAGAAGACTGAAACAGGACCTGGAGTGCTTTCTGTGAAGAAAACATCACACAGCATATTAAATGAATGCATACTGTACAAACACGTCACATAAGGCATTTAATTGGATTGGAATGATACGGAAAGTCAATGAAATAGCTTTTTTAAGGGGGCAATCCCTCCTTGGAGGGCAAAGGATTACTAATTACAGTGACATGTTCAAGGGGCCTCATCTGAGTTATTCATAACGTTTTACATAAATGTCACACCTAGAAGTATTTATTTTTTAAAGTTAGACATGGGAGAGGTTTGATTTCCTCTGGCTACTTTCTTCTGTGCTGTGATGGTGTGATCAGCAAGTGTGTGTACTGCCAGAGTCCCCCCTCACCACCTTCCTTTAATTTTATTGGTTCTCTGATAAGGACAGTGTTGGATAAGGGTAAACACTTGATTGGCAAACCCTTCCCTACTTTGAAGCCAACTGGACAACTATGTGGAATTGCCCCTTTAAATTCGATACATGGGTGCTCATACTGCATTGAGTCCCTGGGAGTGCCAGCACACAGTAGGAGGTTGGGAACTCTAATGGCACAATGTATCCTATCCAAACCATACTGTAGCTGTGTATCCTCAAACAAACCATGGCATTTCGAGCCTTACTGCATTAAACCGTTGTCTGACTGCACCACACAAATCTTTAGTAAATCCAATTGTACATAAATTGCACCATATGGAAGTCTTATGATGTGATGTATCAGTGTGTTAATTGTTCACTTAAAAATACAGGCTTTACTGCACATGCTACTTAATACAGCAGGCTTCAGAATTACGTTTTGTTAATAAAGGAATTAGAACATAAATAGTGACATTGGCTAAATCAAGATGAAGAAGTTGTCCAATAAAGCATCTGCCAAAGTACCAGTAGAAGCATTCCTGAGAGAGACTGGTGAAGAATATCAATGCACTTCAGCATATTTTAAGCTTCCAGAGCCACACATGATCACAAATCCAAGATCGGTGTCCTGACTTGAGCGAAAAGTGAGCCCTCTCCTGGATTTCAACATACTGCGTAAGGGTGCTCTCCCTTTTCTAACTGGCAAAGTGGTAAACTGATCTAAAATGACTTTCCATTTTCACGGTCACTGTTATTAGCAAACAGATATGCCTATGGCTGGTCAGTCCTCGCACAACTACTGGACCGCAGTTGGATCCCCAAAACATCCCGCAGACTGAATATTGAGTGAGCAGGACCCACATACAACATAGTTCAAACAGTTCTGGATGCTACTGTACCAGTCCTCTTATTTTACATATGATTTTGCATAGCTTCTTACATTTTTGTAGTACTGTATGAGGCTACAGTACATCTTAACTTTGTAGAAACCCTTATGATACTCGGAGAATAGCACAAGGGATGGCACGCAGTTGGCCCTTATGGCATTTACGGAACATCATAACATTTTTGTTTGTGCCTGTCTGACCATGACAGCTGCTCTTGGAGAGACACGGCCACAATCGTAATAAGAGGGGAGAACTTACTTTACCCTGACCGTAGGGCAGTATCAGGGCACCATGTGAATGCTGCAGTAGCAAAATGCTGGAGCCACGATATATGTGGTACTATATGGTCAGAAACATTCCAGGAGCAAAGCGCTAATAATCATAGATATTTGATTGTACGTTCTCACCAGCCAAGCCCTTATCACCTTTTGTATCTATTTGTGCACGTCTGTCCTCATTTGTATATAACTATAAATAGTTATGTATAACGTACTACACATAACTCTGTACTCCTATTGTACCGCGCTGCGGAATATGTTGGTGATTTACAAATAAGCGGTAATAACATGTGAGTACAGATGGGCGAAACTGACAGAATTTCCCGAGCCTTCCATTCAAAATCCGTTCCGTGGTTAAAAATCCGTCAATGAATTGCTTCAGTTTCAATCCGTGCGGATTAATCCAAATCCGCCATTGGATAGAATCCGCTGGTGGGGTTTTACAATCCAATCCGTGGTTTCAGCAATCCACTGATTCAATTGTTCAATTGTTAAATTGATCAAATCCACCACTGGATTGGTTTGTCGGTGATAAAAAAAAAAAAAAACACGGAAAAGACAAATCGGCCTTTTTGAGACCGATTTGCTGTAATTAGTGGACCAACGGAACAGCCGAGCCGAGGTGAATCCAAATCTGCCCCAAAAAGGTGCCCATCCCAATATGTGAGTCTCTTTGGCAAAGAGTGTTGCCTGACTTTAAAGCAGCAGTCCCGCCAGTTTTACGTAGCTTTTGTTTTCTTTTACGTTAGTCAAACCTGAGGGGACCTTGAGAGCTAATCCTTGCTATTTTTAGCACCAGGGTCCCTTCCTGTTTCCTAGATACTTACCCCTGTTTTCTATGGGCATCTAACTTGTCGTCCATGTGATCCACAAGATTTAGTGGCCATTTTGAATTTCCTGGATGGTTAACTGCCAGTAAGTATCACAAGAGGAAGGAGGGGCCGGAGATAAAAACAAACAAACACAACAAAAAAACAAAAAACAGTTCAGGTAAAGCTACCTTGGTTCAAATCCTGTAAAAATAAATAAAACAAAAAAAAGGAACAGAAAGGAATTTCTCTTTAACCCTCTCGGTGCCAATGGATGTAGCTGCTACGTCAGGGGGTCTGGCACTGCAGGGGCCCCATAATATAGTAGCTACGTCATACTACTTTGTTATCGAAATTGCATTCTGTGCCCCACAGTGCGATCTAACAGGAAAAGTAACAGGATCGCGAGTGCCTGAGGGGAAGTGTCACTCAAAGGGTTAAAAATGGCCGAGCAGATGGCATTCCTGATTTATACATACTGTATGTTTTAAATAAACTTCCTTATATTTCTGTCGCAAACTTTTCCACTTTCCCTGTGTGATTTTTTTTTTTCTCTCCAGATTCACAAGCTAGATTTGTACAAAGCATAGTTCTTTATTATACACGGTTATTGATTTAGCAATGATTCCTGTAATCATCTTGTTGGATGATCCTGGGGGGGTGTAAATTCTTTAATCAGGTTTGGAGCAGGTATTAGTTTCAAATGATGTTCAGGTGCAGAAAATTGTGTTCTTGTAATAATGTTATTGCTATGTTGTAGGGATCTCATTTCTGGGGTATCCAGGCTGAGCTGAGTTTTCTAAATTACACTGGAGGAACAGAAGGTATCATATCATATTACCACTAACGGTTTACAAGAGGGAAGAAAACATGTATATAACATATACTGTAGTATCCCATATGGATTGTGCTTTGAAAATCTTGAACATTCCATGATACGTACATTTATAAGCATACATTTCTTCAGTATTTTACAAAAATTCTGATATAATTTATTGATAGGAAACACATGTACAGTACCAATTAAATGAAATACCCTTGACACCTTCATATATATATATATATATATATATATATATATATTTCTCAAAGTGTCCTATGTGTCGTTGTCTGTCTGTCTGTATGTATGTGTCTCCCTGTGTCCCTCCCTGTGTGCCTAGTGGCAATCTCATTGGCTCCCTTGGCCCGCCCGTCCTCGTACACCTCTCATTGGCCGGACACACACACACACACACACACACACACAGACACACACTCCTGTCCGTCCGTCCCATCACGTGCGCCGCCCTGCACCGGCCCCGGACGGAGGGGAAGCGCGGCCCGGCCCTCCTACCCCAGCCGCTCTCTTAGCTCCCCGGCGCTACCTCCCCCTCAGGTAAGTCACACCACTGCGCGTCCCGCCTCAGCTTATGGTGCCAGTAACTCTCCTATTTGAGGCGCGCAGCCTCGCGCCTCAGGCCCACACAGGGCGCTTCCTGCCGCCGCCTGCACGCCTCACTCAGCCGGACGGCACATCGGGGGGACCAAGCGGCCGCCGGGGGGGGGGGGGAGCGCAAGTCACAGGGAACGGGGGGGGGGCGAGCCGCGAGTCACAGGGAACGGGGGGGGGGGGGGGGGGAGGGGGCGAGCCGCGAGTCACAGGGAACGAGGGGGGGGGGGCGAGCCGCGAGTCACAGGGAACGAGGGGGGGGCCAGCCGCAAGTCACAGGGAACGGGGGGGGGGGGGGGCAGCCGCGAGTCACAGGGAACGGGGGGGGGGCGGCGACCCGCGAGTCACAGGGAACAGGGGGGGCGAGCCGCGAGTCACAGGGAACGGGGGGGGCGAGCCACGAGTCACAGGGAACGGGGGGGGAGGAGCCGCGAGTCACAGGGAACGGGGGGGGGCGACCCACGAGTCACAGGGAACGGGGGGGGGGGGGGGGGGTGACCCGCAAGTCACAGGGAACGGGGGGGGGGGTGACCCGCAAGTCACAGGGAACCGGGGGGGGGGAGCTGCGAGTCACAGGGAACAGGGGGGGGCGACCCGCGAGTCACAGGGAATGGGGGGGGGCAGCTACGAGTCAAAGGGAACAGGGGGCGACCCACGAGTCACAGGGAACGGGGGGGGGGGTGACCCGCGAGTCACAGGGAACGGGGGGGGGTGAGCCGCGAGTCACAGGGAATGGGGGGGGGGGGGGCGAGCCACGAGTAACAGGCAACAGGGGGGGGGGGGCGAGCCACGAGTAACAGGGAACAGGGGGGGTGGGGCGAGCCACGAGTCACAGGGAACAGGGGGGCTGAGTCACAGGGGGGGGGGCACCCGCCGAACCAGCGAAGTGGACGGACGCCCGGAGGGGGGGGGGGGCATGCACATACATAAATTATGACAATACATATGCCCAGTGCTCTCCACCCCGTCCCCCCACTTCCCCTTTCTCCCCCCCCACACTCCCCTTTCTCCCCCCCCACTTCCCCTTTCTCCCCCCCCCCACTCCCCTTTCTCCCCCCCCCCCCACTCCCCTTTCTCCCCCCTTCTCCCCCCACCACTCCCCTTTCTCCCCCTACCACTCCCCTTTCTCCCCCCTACTCCCCTTTCCCCCTCCCCACTCCCCTTTCCCCCCCACTCCCCTCCCCCCCCACTCCCCTCCCCTCCCCCCTCCCCTTCCCCCCACTCCCCTTCCCCCCCCACTCCCCTTTCCCCCCCCACTCCCCTTTCCCCCCCCCACTCCCCTTTCCCCCCCCACTCCCCTTTCCCCCCCCCCACTCCCCTTTCCCCCCACCACTCCCCTTTCCCCCCCCCACTCCTTTCCACCCCTTTCCCCCACTCCCCTTCCCCCTCCCCTTCCCCCCTCCCCTCTCCCCCACTCCCTCCCTTCCCCCCCCCTCCCCTTCCCCCACTCCCCTTTCCCCCACCCCTTCCCCCACTACCCTCCCCCCCACCCCTTCCCCCACTACCCTTCCCGCCCTCCCCCACCTCCCTTTCCCCCCCTCCCCCACTCCACTTCCCCCCCGCTCCTCTTTCCCCCCGCTCCCCTTTCCCCCCCGCCCGCCGTTCCCCTTTTCCCCCGCCCTCCGCTCCCCATTCCCCTGCCCCCCTTTCCCCCCTCCCCTTTCCCCATCCCTTTTCCCCATCCCCTTTCCCCATCCCCCTCCGCTCCCCTTTCCATCCCCTCCGCTCCCCTTTTCCTCCCCCTCCGCTCACCTTTTCCTCCCCCCCTCCGCTCCCCTTTTCCTCCCCCCCTCCGCTCCCCTTTTCCTCCCCCCTCCGCTCCCCTTTTCCTCCCCCCCCTCCCCCTTTTCGTCCCCCCCCTCCGCTCCCCTTTTCGTCCCCCCCGCTCCCCTTTTCCTCCCCCCCCGCTCCCCTTTTCCTCCCCCCCCCGCCTTCTCCCCTTTTCCTCCCCCCCCGCTCCCCCTTTTCCTCCCCCCCCGCTCCCCTTTTCCTCCCCCCTCCTTCGCTCCCCTTTTCCTCCCCCCTCCGCTCCCCTTTTCCTCCCCCCTCCCCTTTTCCTCCCCCCTCCCCTTTTCCTCCCCCCTCCGCTCCCCCTTTTCCTCCCCCCTCCGCTCCCATTTTCCTCCCCCCCTCCGCTCACCTTTTACCCCCTCCGCTCACCTTTTACCCCCCTCCACTTCCCCCCTCCTCCTCCCCTCCCCCTTTCCCCCCCTCCTCCCCTTTCCCTCCCCCCCCTTTCCCTCCCCCCCTCCTCCCTTTCCCTCCCCCCCTCCTCCCCTTTCCCCCCCCCCCTCCTTCCCTTTCCCTCCCCCCTCCTCCCCTTTCCCTCCCCCCCCTCCTCCCCTTTCCCTCCCCCCCCTCCTCCCCTTTCCCTCCCCCCCTTTCCCTCCCCCCTCCTCCCCTTTCCCTCCCCCCTCCTCCCTTTCCCTCCCCCCTCCTCCCCTTTCCCTCCCCCCTCCTCCCCTTTCCCTCCCCCCTCCTCTCCTTTCCCTCCCCCCTCCTCTCCTTTCCCTCCCCCCCTCCTCCCCTTTCCCTCCCCCCTCCTCCCCTTTCCCTCCCCCCTCCTCCCCTTTCCCTCCCCCCTCCTCCCCTTTCCCTCCCCCCTCCTCTCCTTTCCCTCCCCCCTCCTCTCCTTTCCCTCCCCCCTCCTCTCCTTTCCCTCCCCCCTCCTCTCCTTTCCCTCCCCCTCCCCCCTCCTTCCCTTTCCCTCCCCCCTCCTCCCCTTTCCCCCCCCCCTCCTCCCCTTTCCCTCCCCCCTCCTCCCCTTTCCCTCCCCCCCTCCTCCCCCTTCCCCCTCCTTCCCTTTCCCTCCCCCCTCCTCCGCTTTCCATCCCCCCCATCTCCTCTCCTTTCCCTCCCCCCTCCTCCCCTTTCCCTCCCCCTCCTCTCCTTTCCCTCCCCCCTCCTCTCCTTTCCCTCCCCCCTCCTCTCCTTTCCCTCCCCCCTCCTCTCCTTTCCCTCCTCCTCTCCTTTCCCTCCCCCCTCCTCCCCTTTCCCTCCCCCCTCCTCCCCTTTCCCTCCCCCTTCTCCGCTTTCCATCCCCCATCTCCTCTCCTTTCCCTCCCCCCTTTCCCTCCCCCCTCCTCCCCCCCTTCCCTTTCCCTCCCCCCTCCTCCCCTTTCCCTCCCCCCTCCTCCCCTTTCCCTCCCCCCTCCTCCTCTCCTTTCCCTCCCCCCTCCTCCCCTTTCCCTCCCCCGTCCTTTCACTCCTTCTCCCCCCTCCTTTCTCTCCCCCCTCCTCCCCTTTCCCTCCCCCCTTTCCCACCCCCTTCTCCCCTTTCCCACCCCCTTCCCCCCTCCCACCCCCTTCTCCCCTTTCCCACCCCCTTCCCCCCTCCCACCCCCTTCCACCTCCTCCTCCACCCCTTCCCACCACCCTTCGCCTTCCTGCCCGCCTTTCTGCCTCCCCGCCTCTGCTTTCGCGCCCACCCGCCTCTGCCTTTCACCCGCCCTTACTCCGCCCGCCTCTGCCTTTCACCCACCGCCTCACAGCCGCTGCATGCACTCAACAGACACCCGCCACACTCGACACATACCAGACGCCACACACACCTGCACTGACCCACCGCCTCACACCCAAGCAGCCCCCCCACTCACAGACAGCACTCACAACACACGCGCCACCACCCTAGCAGGACACACGCCTCACATTTTTACATCTGTTATGTCACCAAAATATACATTGTACTGTGGTGTGTTTACAATAAACCATTTTTAAACAACATCGTATTACATTTTATTCCATCTTTCTTTTCATCATTATTATCCAATCTTACAACAAATAGTCATCTATTGTTCCACGATTTATAAATAATACTACCTATTACGCATTTACATCCCGGGCAACGCCGGGTCTCTCAGCTAGTATATATATATTATATATATATATATATATATATATATATATAGCTGTATGCTCATCTGCATGTCTTAGGCAGGTCTGCAACCCCGCCTTTCCCCATTATCACCCAGCATACAGCACTTCCACTGCAGCAAGGGATTCTGGGAAATGACATGCAAATGAGCACACAGTCTCACTTTTTCCAGTGTCCCAGAATCCCTTGCTGCAGTGGAAGTGCTGTATGCTGGGTGATAATGGGGAAAGGCGGGGTTGCAGACCTGCCTAAGACATGCAGATGAGCATACAGCTATATTTGCATATTTGCTTTCCTGTGGAGGGTTTTTGTCACTTTTTTTACTCACCATAACTTAACTCAGTATTATGGTTTAGCCTCTCCCATAGCCTCTCTTGCATTCCCAGTAAAATCAACCCCACACTGATGAGACCCATCAAGGTCGAAACAGCTGTCTGTGGGTGGTTTTCTGGGTATGCACCTTAACCCTGGCTGTGCTCAAAGCTGTGACATGCAGCAAGCTTAAGCCTATAGGGAACCATGTTAAAAATGGTTATTGAGGCAAAAAGTGACACTGTGTGCTCATTTGCATGTCATTTCCCAGAATCCCTTGCTGCAGTGGAAGTGCTGTATGCTGGGTGATAATGGGGAAAGGCGGGGTTGCAGACCTGCCTAAGACATGCAGATGAGCATACAGCTATATTTGCATTTTTGCTTTCCTGTTGAGGGTTTTTGTCACTTTTTTTACTCACCATAACTTAACTCAGTATTATGGTTTTTATTTATTTATTTATTTAATATATATATATATATATATATATATATATATATATATATATATATATATATATATATATATATATATATATATATTTTATTTATTTTACTTTACTTATTGTAACTATTATTATTCTTTTATTTCTACGGCACCAACAATTTCCACAGAGCAGTACAAAGTGGGAGGGCGGACAATAACATTGTTTGACAAAAGAGTACATATATGTTAAGACAAACTGGGACAATAGGAAGGAGGTCCCTGCCCCAAAGAACTTACACTCTATAACTATAGTCAAATTAAATTCAGACACAGTACTAATATTAGATAGGAAGCACTTTGTGGCACCACCTAGAATTAATTATCTCTGCATACAGTAGTACTATTACAATCAGTGTTCTATACAGTGCCCGGCAATTCTATAAATGCATTCATGGTTTGCAATGAAACAAAGGCTACAATATATTGATTTCCCTAATAGGTGCCCTAGCACCATTACAGCTTTTCCCCACCCTTATTTCTCTCGGCATTTAAGGAATTATTTGTGCATTATAGTAACATTCCCTGTTTTTATTGTCAGACAATCATACGTCTTCAGCCATGAAATAATAGTACAATTAAAAGGTGTTATACTGTACTTGTTTTTTTTTGTTTGTTTTTTGTTTATGCAACTTTATTGAAGATTTTTTTTCTCTAACAGAGCTATTAGTTGATCAGTCATCCATGGACGCTTGCATCATTTATTCAGTGCTATATTAAACAGTGTACTTGTTTTTAATCCTCTTTCTGTACTATTTTGGCATATCCAAAGTAATTGAAAAAACTCTACCATTGCCCAAAACTATTTAAATTTTAAACTTTGCATAATATTTTAAAATCAGAGAAATGTATAGTTTTTTGTGAAACGACAATACATTGATGGACAAGTATGCATGCTTTGATACCAAGAATGGACACACTTCTGCAGCTCGGATCTCTGTGCTCCTGTGAACTATGACCTATCACTTCTTACTGTCATTATCTTCTCTACTAGTATACAAGTCAATCAGTTCGAGTTGAGTTAACTCTTTACGAGAGAGAGAGAGAGAGAGGCGGCAGAGAGAGAGGCATAGAGAGGGAGGCAGAGAGGCAGCAGAGGCAGAGAGGCAGCAGAGAAGGGGGAGCAGAGAGAGAGAGAGGCGCAGACTGTGACTTAAAAACCGGCCACCGGGACAAACAACAAAAAAAATCAAGACTGTTCCGGCCAAACCGGGACGTCTCGTGGCCCTACCTATAGAGAGAGGTAAATATCACCAGAAACAGGGGTCTCAGGAGACCCTTTGTTTCAATCCTATGTTAAGAAATTAAAAAAACGTCGGCTTGGATTGCCTCTAAAGATAAAAGTCTTAACATCATTGACAGTCCTTATTATATATATATGTACTACAGTATGGGCAAGCTACCCAGCTATCTGAACAAGCTCCTAACCCCTACCACATGCAGCACTTATCACCTGAGATCGGACTCCAAAAGACTGTTCATGGTCCCAAGGCTCAACAAAGTATCCGGCCGTTCCCCCTTCTCTTACCGTGCACCCTAAAACTGGAACAACCTACCAGAGACGCTCACATCCACCTCCAGTTTAAGTTCTTTCAAATCTAAGGCTGTCTCACATTTTAATCTGGTCTGTAACTGTTTCATACGGCTATAATATATATTTTCTTTAACTGTGCATGCAATGTCTTGTATATAATGTTCATTTATATAACTGTTTATGTACCCTGTTCATTTATATAACTGTATTTGTAACCATGTACTATTTGTCTTAACTCCTTGCCCAGGACATCTTGAAAATGAGAGGTAACTCTCAATGTATTACTTCCTGGTGAAATATTTTATACTGTAAATAAATAAATAAAAAAGGACTATATTGAATCCTCATTTCAGAGTTGCTGTATACTATTTAAGCTGTCCACCTTACAATATCTACTCTGAAAGTACATTTAGCACTGCTGGCAGTATTGATATTGAGTGTTGCATGAAGATGTTGACAAGAAATGTGGAGGTTGGTATTCATTAAGATGAACAAGAGCCTCTTTGATGAAGATAGTGCAAAATAATAATTATTAAGAGAAATACAGTTCCAGCTGAGGGAGGGATGTTAGTGATGATAGTGACATGAACAATTAAGAAAATGACCATGATTTCTAAAAAGAGTAGGCCTTCCACATTTGCTGACTGGCACCATTCTTGTCCTTTTTAATTATTTTAGTTTACAGGAGCAGAAATATACTAGATTTATATCTTATTGCTTTCAGTGGCATTCATTTTCCTTGATAAATCTTCATATTTGCTACGTACATTTGTGCAGCCAGGAAGCTTTATTAAATAACCAGTCCTAAGTTTAAAATCCTCCCTAAGGCCACCAACTACAACTCTCAGACAACAACACTGATTGATATACTGTATAGATCTGTTCAGACTTACTGTTTTCGGTGCCGCCGACCCTGCGGCCTTGAAAACCATACATTTTGCAACCCGGGAGGATTAATGTAGGACTCTCGCAGTGGTAAGCCTACCAGGCCAGCCAGTCTGTAAGAGCTGCCGCAGAGGTTTCCCAGAGAGAAGAAGTCTCTCACGGTGTCTCCCCATGCAGCTCTTATAGGTGCAATTCATGGGCTTATTTTTTTTTACACAGCTATTGAAGCAGGGGATTTCTAGAGTTGAATCCCAGTTTCAGCTCCGGGATCCCCCTGCTTCTGGAGATACTGGTGCTGGAGATAGGGGGTGCTGGTAACTCCAGCAAATTTAAATTGCCTGTATCACCGCTTCCTTTTGGCCCACGTGAACGGGACATTTAAACTTGCACAGAGATACTGGCAGTAGTATCAGCAGTAGCTACAGAAGCACTGGGTCCCTGGAGCTGACATTAGTGGGGTTCAGTTCCAGGGATCCCCTGCTTTAATCCAGTATAGAAACTTAAATGTAAAGTAAAGAAAAACACAGTAAAAACATTAAACATACAATTAAATAAATGTTAAACGATAAACCTATTGATCGGCACTGTTGATACCTACAGTAGGCCCCCAATGTGGGCCTAGATTTCCAATGTGACTATCAATGGTACATTACTTACCCCCTTCATTACCTTAGTGGCTAACCCCTAATGTAATTAATGAGTTAACACCCCCTGCTACCTCCCCCCCCTCCACCACCATCCATGGGAGGTCTAACCACCCTCCCGGGACAACTACCCCATCACCCTCCCGTCCTACTCCCAAAAGTACCACTGCCACACACACAGTAATGGGCGATAGCCCTATTAGCCAAATTTGGCTAAGAGCGCTTTTGCCCATTCCAAAGCATAAAAACACACATTACAATAAAATACACATTACAGTACAATACAATAAAAACACAAATACTAGCCATTTAATCCATTGATTGTCATTGAGGCTACCTAAACTCTCAACGGGGACATAGTCATATTTGTAATCAATGGATACGCTATAGTAAATAACAATGTCTTTATACATTGACGCTATGTCCCCTTATTCAGTATGCTGTGAAATATGATTGAAACGGAACTCTTCTACAGTACTGGGAAAGTGGCTTAATTTGCCTATTGGCCTAAAAGTGTCAGAGAAATTACAGCGCAAGTAAATCTTGAGACCCTTATTTTCACAATTGTTAAAGTCTACGTTTATTTTATTGCCAATTCCTCTCCATCTGTTATCTGTTTTCTTACATTCTCATACATGGAGTTATCACCCTGGACTACATTCTTATTAACTATCCTGACTGCAATTATAAAAGTGATATGGTAACAAACTATTTATTTCCTAGACAACATCAAATTTGCATTTACAGTGACTGTACTCCTGATATCAGTCCATTTTCATGGACCTGAGTTGGTATGTGTAACGCTCATGCTGCCCGCAAACCCCGGTACTGAGGTGGGAAGGGGTAATACCACACACCCACAGAAGCGGGGGCATGCCCGGAGTGTGGTATTGAGCGTAGCCGGGTCTTGGGCTGTAGAGAAGGGTTAGTCGGTACTTGCCGGATCCTAGGTTGTAGAAGGTAACGTAGTTGAGTCCTTAAGCCAATGGTTTGGGAGTAGAGAGAGCCGTGTAGTGAGGGTCCGTAGCCGAGTCCAGGAAGTAGAGAGAGCTGAGTAGTGAGTGTCCGTTAGCCGAGTCCAAGGAGTAGAAAGATAAGCGTAGTCGAGGGTAGCCAAGGTCGCGATCCAGAGGAGGTACGCAGACAGGCCAGGTCAGGAGCAAGGAACTGAAATACAAGAAAAGAGCCAAGCACAGGACCAGATAGCACTGAGGTACAAAGGTTATGCTGAGCACTGACTGAACGCGGGAATAGGAACTAAATGCAGTGCACAGGCCAATGGGAGAAGGGGAGGAGCAGAGCGTGTCCCTAGAGTGGCAGGGAAAGGGAGAAAGGACCAAGGGGAGGATCAGGGGTGGTTGCGCTGCTTGTCCGCGTTGCGCGGCATCCCGCGATGACTGGGGGCGGAGACAGATGCAGGAGATTGCCCACAAAATGTGCGGGTCCGCGCGCGCCCTGTAATGCTGTCGAGCTGGCGTGCGCAGCCCAAGCGGGACCAAGCCAGCGTGGGGTAGGAGGAGGGACCTGCTCGCGCCGGAGCAGGCGGAGAACCGAGGCCGCGACAGATGCGGGGTCCGGGGTGAGTGACGAGGGGGCGTCCCCAAAACATACCATGCAATATGTTCCAAGCTCTCCTTTTAGATGCACCAGGTGGTTATATTATCAAATGACTATGCACGTACATTGCGTTTCATGCAATACTTTATTTGAAATAGCAGAGTCTTTATTTTAGAGCAAAAAGGACAGTGCTGCGTCTACTTGCACCTGGCCCTGAAACGCCACAAACATGCCAAATAAATCCATAGGGGGTACTTTGCTCTGCACCAGATTATCACCTCTCTCTTCTATATATGACATCTTTCTTACACAAATACAAATGTCAATGAAACGTTGATTTGTATAATAAGGGAGGGTTGTGAACAATTCACGTATACAGTACCTACTCATGTACAGTATGTGCACATTGGCCTGTCGATTTTAACTTCCAATGGTTAAAGTAGATAGATAGTAGCAGAAAGAACAGATGTTGGGACATACATCATCTACTACAATCACACATTTCATAAATCTTCTCAACATAGATGAGATCAGAGACTGATGAGCAAATGTCACCATAATTAAAAGAGAAAATGCATAGAGCCAGAGGATAGAAATGAGCTCATTGTAATTGTCTGAAGTGTCATGTGATTTGGCATCAATCCATAGAGCAATTTCTTTTTTTTTCTTCTTTCTTTCTAAACAATAAACCCGGCCTCTGTCTCTACGATTTCAATTGGCATTGAACCAAACAAGACCCGTTTTCAAAGGCTACAGTAGATTCTGAATGGGTTCAGCAGGAATCATACAAGCATTAGTTAGTACAGACTGCTTGTACACCTTTACAAAGAAAGAGAGAGACCTCTTCCATTTACAGTAAATCTGTTGCAGAACAAGCCTAATTACAATAGCTGCAAAATATCTAACATGCTAATGTAGCTGTATGTGTTACTATTTCCTCTGTCTTTAAAGCAGCTTTGCCGTTTTAAGGATAAAATGATCCCTTTTCCTCAACTACTAATAATCTACTAAACTACTCAAATAGGGGGTGGGGTGGAAACATTTGTGCCTTTTTTTCACCAATGTGATCCACCCAGAATTTTTGGGGGATCAATTTGATGATATTTTATCCAATAAACTGTCTTCAGAGTAAATAGAATAAAGGGTCAAGAGATAATTTAGCTAAATCAGCCATTTGGAATAAAGTCCAATAGAAAATGTTTCCGGGGCTGTTCCAGGTATCTACTCAGACTATATAAAATGTAAAAAAAGAGGCCTTCAGTGGATTTTTTTGCATTTGAAATGCGGTAGAATTGGCAGGAACTTGTAAAAAAATTGTGCAATCAGTGTTTAATGCCAAATTTTTATCAACATATTCACTAAAACCATATCACTAGCGGTAAAGCAGAGATCATAACTTTTTACCATGACCGCATCTGGATGTTATACTTTTTGTGTTTTATCGGTAGGGAGTTTATGTTGTATGTTAACCCCTTTGGGGACTGAAGACATTCCTTTAAAATCCATTGATAGCATCAGGCATCATTGGGGTCAACTACATTTCTGCTATAGGATTCTTTAAGAAAACCTATTACAGTACATAACCTATAATATAAAAGTGGAATAACCCAAACCCCTCCACAATTGCTCGGCTAGCGCTGCTTAACACTGATTTGTAAACGTCAATGCTAGCGCTGCTTAACACTGATTTCTAAACGTCAATGCTAGCGCTGCTTAATACTGATTTCTAAACGTCAATGCTAGCGCTGCTTAAAGCGGAGGTAACACATTTGTTGTTTATGCAAATGAGATGAAGCTCGCTACCCATTTATGAACACCTTATGTCACCTGAGACCAGGACTATAACACCA
The DNA here is from genome assembly GCF_040206685.1 of Ascaphus truei. Lineage (NCBI taxonomy): Eukaryota > Metazoa > Chordata > Amphibia > Anura > Ascaphidae > Ascaphus > Ascaphus truei. Next base: position 267,686,813 of record NC_134487.1, on the reverse strand, counting down.
GGGATCAATTCACCAGACATAAACACAGAGTTTATAAAAATGTATTTATTGGATAAAGAAATATCCACAACTATTATTCTATATGATCCTTATTCTTGGCAAATACGGTGGTAATTGTAAAATAGATCGCCGCATTCTCATTTCTTAATATCGCCACGTTTTAACATACTGTAATGTAGCCACTGTATATCGACTGTTAGTGTATCTAGCCCTCAAAGGGTTGCACTGTATATTTAGTAAACCACAATACAATGTAATGGTATATGGAATAGGAGGGAACGCCTTCAAGGTAAAGTGGGATCTTCAACAACAACAAAAAACAGATAAAAACCATCTCAAAAACGTTCAGAAAAATCCACTTTTTATTGGAATCTTGATTAGAAAACTGCGGCAGAATCACACGGGCTGATGTATAAGGATGACCAGCACAGTGGGGTATTTTTTTTTTTTTTGCAATATAAAAGAAAGTAGTTTCAGACAAATGCAATGTACTAATTGACAGAGACAAATGCCCTGCAAGACTAAGAAAGTGATTGTGTTAACTCCAACCGGAAAGACTAACAGGAATATGCAGGCTCTTAAATACATTAAAGTTTAGGAACACATCCATTACAATAATCTCAGCATTTCATTGCTCATGTTGACTCTACATATTGTACTAAATATCTTGTACATTAGCAATCATACCGTACACTAAAGATCCTGTGTTGTAAGAAGAAAGAAATAGAACAAATACAACTACAGCTCACTTTGTTGTTGGACTAAAAAGCTTTGTTATAAAAAGTAGTGCAAAAGGATCAAAATGCAAGAGCACACAAAGAAAAGGCCAAAAGGGAAAAAATAAGCAATTTCCAAAAATCTAATTTCTTGTTCAAATATATGAGAGAAAAAAATCGCTGCATGAAACATTCAATATTACTTTGATACCCGAGGCACAGAAATAAGAAATGACTCTCCCATGGTCAAACAGAGCTGTCAAAGACCACAAAGCAGGGTCTCCAGGTTCAAAAGTCATTGTTCTATTACTCCTGTGTAACTGGGTTCCTCCTGTATCACTATGTATGGTGCATTCATATTTACTGTACAGTGCATATACTGCAACATATACTGTACTGAACTACACAATGTAACACCTGTGGATTTGGGTAGTGGGTTTTGTTTTATTTCATATGTTCAACAGTGTGGCACATTTAAGGCTGACAGTGTCTATGTGTAAACTTCAGATACACAAATATAGAGATCTACTGTATTTCTCGTCTGGGAGTTAACTGCCTTACAACATAAATGCTCAGGGTCCAATCCTGCTGGGTTGCCCCGGCTCAAATAACTTTTCTCTTTGTTGCTTACTTTGTAGACTTTAATGCAACTTGTGGATGTCCAATACTTAATACCTTAGCATAACCATGGAGTTAAGGGAAATATACATATGGACAGCTTCAGATAAATATTGTAAGGATCCGTGAGTCCCGCTACCCTCGGCACGCCCCCTCCTTACCTCTGCCCGCGATCGGGTGCTCCTCTTCCCCCGCTTCCTGCGGCGCATCACCTGGGCCATCTATCAGCCATCGGACTACGGACGCAAGCACATGACGCGTGGAAGTTTATACCAAGTCCTCTGGTCCCGCCTCCGGGTTGTGCCTGTGCGGGGTGTCATCGGCACATTACATACGTGCGATCTACACACAGAGGTACCGCATCACCAGCCTCCACCTGCAAGCCCTTCCTGACGCGCCTCCTCTCGCCTTGTCCCCATTGGTTCCTGGTTGCCTTATATGCTCAGCCATTTCACTGGTTCATCGGCTGAGCATAAAACCTTCCTACTAGCAAAGTGTTCACTGCTGTCTTGCCTCCACAGTCTTGTCGTGCTTCCAGATCCCTGCTCCTGACCTTAGCTTTTCTCCAGACTCCGCTCTTCTGTTCTCCTGACCTCGGCTACGTACGACCATCCGCACCTCTTCATGCTGACCCCGGCTAGCTCCATCTCCAATACTGACCTCTGCCAAGTACCACGACGATCTGCATCTCTCCAATCCAGACCACGGCTAAGTACCTCCTACGATCTGCTACTCTCCAATACCAACTTCTGCAAGTGTTACTGACCATCCAGACCTCTCCTACCCCGAGCCGGCTACCTCGACCAACCTTCACCCACACGCGGCTGTGTGTTGGTGTTATATCAAATCCCCACCACGGCATCGCGGTCACGCCTTGTTTGTGGTGAGCACTCCATTACAAATATATAGTCATTGTTCCTTGGCAAAAAATCAGACATCTCCCTGCTTTTCAGTCTCCAGCATTAAAAATGGATACTGATATTTTGCTGTACTACGAAAAAGTAACTGTTTTAAAGGTTTAAATCATGCTGCAATGCTGTGTAGTATGTCCTTATCTTGTTAATACGTACAATTTTGTGGAAGACTTGTACCTTAACCTGAATGTCCACGGTGTGCAGTTAACTCCCACCTGTTGTGGTTTAGTATACACTTTATTTTTCTACAAAAGGTGTAAACCCTGAAATAACCATCAGCTTTCTTAACGTTCTACAACACAACCCTTTATACTCTCCAGGGATCTACCTGCTGTTAAAGAAGAATCCACAACACCCTCTTTCGCCTAGCCCAGGGGTGCGCAAAGTTTTAAGTTCGCGGCCCCCTGTCTCTGCTCCCCCTTGCTTACGCCCCCCTCCTTACCTGCTTTTGAGCTCCACGCGCCATATGAGTCACAAAGTCATGTGACGCCGCGTTGTCATGGTGACACGTTAGGGAAGAGCCGGTTATTGTAGGTGAGTGATCAGGAGGAGCACCCAGTGGACACAGTGATGTTATACCTTACTGTTGTTCCTCCCATGGAATATGCTATACCAGCACCTGCACCAGCTCTAGCTGCACTTATACGGTATGTCTTGCTACAACACCTGCTCACCCAGTGTAAGGAATCCGCTCCTCGGTTTACTGTTTGCCTTAACTTGCAGACATGTGCAGTCCTGGAACACTTTCCCGGATATTTACTGCAGCCTGGATTCACTCACCAAAGCAATACTGCCACACGCCCCTTCTGCCATTGGTTCTCTGACCTTTAAGTACTGCTTTCCCACAATGCTCCCTGCCGAGCATAGTCCTTCCTGGATGTCTCTGTGTTCTGCCATAAGCCTTGTCTTGTCTGTCGCCTTGGTTCCTGAGACCGGCTGCTAGTGTCACGCAGCGGTCTGTTCCTGTGCTGAAGCGGAGTACTCTCCTTGTTGTCTTCAGCTCCCTGGTTCCTGTGACCGGCTGCTACTCTCATGCAGCGGTCAGTTCCTGTTTCCTGTGCTGAAGCTGAGTACTCTCATTGTTACTTCAGCTCCTTGTTTCCTGTGACCGGCTGCTATATTCACACAGCGGTCTGTTCCTGTCGCCTGTGCTGAAGCGAAGGTTTCCCCTGCGTCTTCAGCCTCCTGGTTTCCTGCACTGAAGCGGAGGTTTCCCCTGCGTCTTCAGCCTCCTGGTTTCCTGCACTGAAGCGGAGGTTTCCCTGTGTATCTTCAGCTTCCTGGTTCCTGGGGCCTACTCTTTCCCTAATCTAGAGAGGCCGTGTCCTGGTTCCTGCGTTGAAACGGAGGATTCCCCAGCCCGCTCAGGACTCTTACGCTGAAGCACTGGTTTACCAGTGCAGCTAGGCGGTGTGCTACTCTGGTCTGTCTACCACCTCCTGAGACCAGTACCATGGGCCATGGTCGCCGCACATGCAGAAGCCACTCCCGCGCTCCTAAGCTGAAGCGGGGCTCTCCTGACTACCTGTTGCCGAACTCCTGCTTGAACATCGTTTACCCTGATGTCTCCAGTCCTGACCCTGGTGTGTCCACCGACGATGCTGTCTTCTCCTATCCTGATCCTGCTACGTACGACTACGAACTGCGCAATCCGGATCCGCCTACGCGGTCTAAGGTCGGTGCTTTTACAACCCCACCTCAGCCACGCGGTCCGACCCAGGTTTGTGGCGAGCACAGCCGTGACAGTATGCTCGGCCCCACAAACTTGGACCGCCCTGTGGTGAGGGTTGGTAAGTTTCTGTTTGAAATCCTGTCCCGGCCTGTAGACCAGTCCCAGTTTGAAAACCAGTATCTGTGCGAAATACTACCCCTGATTGAAGAACAGATTATGTATGAAGGTTTAACCCCGTTGCAAAGACAATGCCGTAACGATCTCATTATTAAGGCTTACTGCCTCAAGGACCTAAAACAGTCTCTGGCCGCTTGTGTTTGCTCCCCTGGTTCCCCTTTAACCTGGGATAATGTGAATCCTATCAAACTTGCCAACGCCCAAGATATACTCTTTACCTTGGCCTTATCATTGGACATTCCCATAGTACAACAGGACCCTCTATTCATGTTGGTTCATGCTCAAGACACACTCCGTGTACTTTCCCAGACTTTGGACATTTGCATAAAGGAACAGGACCCTCTCCTCGCCAGCTACGCTGCCGCTTGGCAGTCCACCTGTGCTGCCAGTCCTGTCGCTAAACCTGGGGACGTATCTCCCTCTCCAGGAAATGACCAAACTGACCCACTATCACTGCCCCCTAACGTAGAAGCTGCCACGGTCCCTAGCCCTGATTGTACACCGGGTACTCTGACACCAATGATACGTCTACCTTAACCCCTGCTGATCAGTCCTGTGAGGTTCCCCTGGAATATACGTATATTTCTCTAGCCAACACTAAGGCTCTAGTATCCGAGAACAAGTCCCTTTGTCCCTCTATTCCTAACTCTGAATCTCCCTTTTCAACCCTTGAAGTTTTTCCTGCTTTAACCCCTGCTAGGCAGTTCTGTATGCCTTCCCTGTCAGAGAACGAATCCCTCCTACCTCCACGTACTCAGTTTGAATTTCTAAGTTCTGTTCCCAGGGTCATTCCTGTATTAACCCCTGTGGGGCAGCTCTCTGAGTCCCCTTTGGTAACCCCCTGTTCTCCGCCAGCCATGGTCACGTCCCTAGCTTCAGAGGAAAAATCCCTTGTCTCACCTATTACAGAGGAAAAACTCTCTATGTTCTACTCTCTGGTACTGTCTGCATTAACTCCTGTAAATTCTTGCTGCCTCCAAGCTAATGCCTTCGTTCTGGCCTCAGAGAATGTGTCCCCAAGTCCCACAGCAGAGGTTGCATTAAATGACTTCCCCAAGGTTGCTGAATCCTTAGTTAGTTTTTGCTATAAAACCCCTGCTTCAGCTCAAGTCTCAGCTGCTGTGCCCCCTGAAACTTCGGCTAAAGTTCTGATTCCAGTTAAATGTATTCAGTTACCAAGTTTTTCCCTAAGCTTGGTCGCAGAGTTCCCATTCCCGGGTACTTCGCTGAACCAGTCTGTCACCCAGAGAGCGATGATCCCTGCTTCAGCACATAGTCCCCACATCGTGGAATCTGCAGTCATTTCTGGTTTCCCAGACACTCCTTACCAAATACCCACTTCAGAGACCAGTACAGTTATGATTACCCCCCGTGTACTGTCTGTGTTCTCCCCTTCTCAAAGCTTAGGGTTAAAACCGTACAGTGGTCAGTATGCCCCTCCTGGGGTTCATGTGGTGTTCCCAGGAAGGTTTGCTGACACACTGTTTTTACTCAAAAGCGACGTTTTTTCATATGTGCTAGCTAGAAGCCTGCACACAGTTTCCCCTCTCTCTGAAATTTGCCTTGCCGGCCCTGATACTCGGAGAAGTAAAAACCTCCCTTCAGATTCAGAATCTCTTTCTATAGAGGTCGTCCTTGCTGTTAGTTCCCCTGATTTCTCTGCCCATGCAAACCCTCCAGGGATCAGCATATCTGTTGTTACCCCCTTAGTACAGTCTGAGACCATCCTGCATATATTACAAGTCCTGGTGTGTAAATATGAGCTATTTAGTTTTACTGTCCTTGCTAAACCTCAGTCCCTCAGCACTGCAGCTAAACGTGCTCCAGCAACCGTTGGGTTACTCGGGGTAAAAATTAAAATTCCTGTCTTAAAGGGTACTTTCTCACACATGTCCAGCAAACATAGAACCTCAGTGATTGATTCTAAGTCACTTATCACTATATCTGATTTTCTCACTAGTCAAACCCTGACACCCTCACCACTGGCTAGGAGTCCCGTTATCAGAATTGTTGCACTAGTAAACACGCCTAAGTCTGTTTTTGTCATGACAAGCACCCCTGTTAGGGCCCTTGCAGTTTTGGATAAGACTCCTTTTACTTCAAAGGTTTCTGCTATTGTGAGTTTCCACGGTTCCAACTTACCGCTTATTGTCTCTTTAACTCCATCATTTATCTCCCATTACCAGTCACTGATTCCCAGGCACCAGCTCCTGACGCTAGTTCTCCTATCGGTACCCCTGCTTTGCGAGATGTTTCTGTTATGGATTCCGAGCCTCCAGCTCCAGAGTCAATTCCTTTACTCGCTGCTGTCTTTGTAGTCTCTCAGGTCCCTGTCACTGAAGTACAGACTTCAGCTTCTGAGGTTAGCTCCCCTCCCTCCGCTACCCTTGCTCTGGCTGATTCTCAAGTTTCTGATATTAAAGCCCCAAAGCCTATTCCTACTCCCCAGACAATACTATCTCCCACTGAGGGTTCCCCAGTATTTGGGAGCTCCACTGCTGAGTGCTTCTCTGCCTCTGTGAAACCATGGTTTTTCCCCTCGGAACCTTCTGTTGCCCCTGTTATTTCCTTTGAGTTGGAAATACTCTGTTCGTATCCCAAGATTTCGGTCTCTATGTCTGGTTTACTGCTTGCCCTGTCACCTTCCATACCAATACCGAGAAATGCTCCCACCCTCCCTATACCCTCGCTGACCACTACCTGGGAGACCTCTGGAGGAGAAGTCCCTCTCAAATTCCTACATGCAGAGGTTAGCCAAGACTTTGTCTGTCCCGAAGGTCGTCCTGGTATATTCGATCAACTATCAAGGCCGCTTATCCTAAATTCTGGTCCCATTACTATAAAGTGGGTTCCCAGTGGGGGTTCTTTTGCCGTTTCTGCTCCGGAACCCTCTGGTTCTTCACAGCCTTGGATTCCCAAGCCATTTCGTGGGGCGAGCCATGTACCAATGATATCTCTACCACCACTCTCATATCCTAGAACAGTACTCACCAAGGAACTACTCGTTTACGGATCCCCTTTCCGCCTAAAAAACTTTAGGAACAACTCGATGTCCCCGAGACCCATGGATGGCCCTGTCTGGCCGCAGTTCTCTCCGGGGGTGGGGGTACATAAAGGAGTGACCGCGAGTCTCTGGACCATGACTCTAACACCAATCCTAGACGGTTCAGGAACAATTCCTGGTCCCCCAACTCTATGAGTGGTCTTGTTCGCCCGGAGGTCTCACGTGAAGAGGTGGGTACTGTAAGGAATCCGCTCCTCGGTTTACTGTTTGCCTTAAGTTGCAGACATGTGCAGTCCTGGAACACTTTCCCGGATATTTACTGCAGCCTGGATTCACTCACCAAAGCAATACTGCAACACGCCCCTTCTGCCATTGGTTCTCTGACCTTTAAGTACTGCTTTCCCACAATGCTCCCTGCCGAGCATAGTCCTTCCTGGATGTCTCTGTGTTCTGCCATAAGCCTTGTCTTGTCTGTCGCCTTGGTTCCTGAGACCGGCTGCTAGTGTCACGCAGCGGTCTGTTCCTGTGCTGAAGCGGAGTACTCTCCTTGTTGTCTTCAGCTCCCTGGTTCCTTTGACCGGCTGCTAGTCTCATGCAGCAGTCAGTTCCTGTTTCCTATGCTGAAGCTGAGTACTCTCATTGTTACTTCAGCTCCTTGTTTCCTGTGACCGGCTGCTATATTCACGCAGCGGTCTGTTCCTGTCGCCTGTGCTGAAGCGGAGGTTTCCCCTGCGTCTTCAGCCTCCTGGTTTCCTGCACTGAAGTGGAGGTTTCCCCTGCGTCTTCAGCCTCCTGGTTTCCTGCACTGAAGCGGAGGTTTCCCTGTGTATCTTCAGCTTCCTGGTTCCTGGGGCCTACTCTTTCCCTAATCTAGAGAGGCCGTGTCCTGGTTCCTGCGTTGAAATGGAGGATTCCCCAGCCCGCTCAGGACTCTTGCGCTGAAGCACTGGTTTACCAGTGCAGCTAGGCAGTGTGCTACTCTGGTCTGTCTACCACCTCCTGAGACCAGTACCATGGGCCATGGTCGCCGCACACACAGAAGCCACTCCCGCGCTCCTAAGCTGAAGTGGGGCTCTCCTGACTACCTGTTGCCGAACTCCTGCTTGAACAACGTTTACCCTGATGTCTCCAGTCCTGACCCTGATGTGTCCACTGACGATGCTGTCTTCTCCTATCCTGATCCTGCTACGTATGACTACGAACTGCGCAATCCGGATCCGCCTGCGCGGTCTAAGGTCGGTGCTTTTACAACCCCACCTCAGCCACGCGGTCCGACCCAGGTTTGTGGTGAGCACAGCCGTGACACCCAGATGACAACTATGATGCGGCCGCTCTGGCATTTCAGCAGGAGCTCTGGAGGATTCAGAGATCGTCTTGCCAGATGACACATAATTTGGTGAACATCTCACACACCTCAAGCGACCAATTCCGAGTGTTAACTCACCACCTGCGGGAGCACAGCTGAGCTGTTACCAACCGTTTGGCTCAATTTACTGGTGCGGTAAATGCACTTACTTGGATAGTGCAGCAAGGTATTGAGAGCTTGGATGCGCCATTTATTCTGACAACGCCTGCTGCATCCAGCGACATGCTGTCTGAAAACATCGGGGGTAGAGGGGGCGGGGGTATTCTTTTTTCCCTTGTTCTCGTATAGTGATGTAACTGTGTATGAATAAAATGTAGTTTACTTAAGGGCTCCGGAGAGTAGCCAAAATGCTTGTCCAATTAAGACCTTTTTTTGCATATTTATGGTACTCTGATAGCAGCACCACCTCCAGTAGTCTGGCCTGTACTATTTAAGTGTGTGCCCCAATTCCTTCAAAGACAGATAGATACTGTACACACACACACACACACACACACACACACACACACACACACACACACACACACACACACACACACACACACACACACACACACATATATATACACACATACAGTATATATTCAAGATGGGATCCATATGTAGAATGTGCCAGTGTTTAACTAGGGTGCATAAATAACATCCTCAGACGTAACTGTGTAGATGACACAGTTTCACATACAATCCCGCTTTCTGAGTGAAAGATTTAAGAACAAGGGGTATGATGAAAAACTTATTCAAATTGCCTATAGAAAAGCTTCTAATAGAAAAAGAGACACACTCTTAAAAAAGAGGAAAAAAAACACTACTCAATCTATAGGAAATCAAACCCATCATACCAAAAATACTTTAACATTAAGGGACAATACATAACTAAGTGTGAGCAATGACATCTCGCCACCTCAACAATCTACACCTGTGGGGATGACCCAGGGACACCCAGACACCCACGGGGACCACACGTGGACCCCATTGGGGCCCACGGGGACCAACTGGAGGCCTATGGTGCCTAGTGGGGTGCACCTGGATGCCCCGGACACCCGTGGGTACCCCCGGGGTGCACTGTGAGGCCTGCGGACACCCATCGTGACCACCGGTGACCCCCGCTGGCCTGTGGTATTAATAGTGTGTGTAAAATAATACATCATGGTTTTACAGTATGGGGGACACACAGTGTGGATGTATTGTGTATTGTTGTGTATTGTTGTGTATTAGATATTGTACTGGTTTATTGAGGGCATAGGAGGTGGGTAGTGGGGTTGTTGTGTGTATTGTTTTGTATTGTGGGTAGCGGGGGTGGGTGAAGGGGGGCAGTAGCCCCAAGGATGGGTAGCGGGAGGGGTTAACTCCTTCATTACCTTTGTGGTATTAACCGCTAAGGTAATGAAGGGTTAAGTCCACCCGCAACCCCCCCGCAAGGCCTAAATACCCACCAAGGGCCAAATACCACCTTCACCCACCCCTGCTACCCCTGCTACCCACAATAAGCCGAGCACTGGTGGTTAACCCTTTCATTGCCTTAGCGGTTAGCCGATAAGGTAATGAAGTGGGCTGTAAATGCATTTTTCCTGCATCGGATTCATGCTGGGCGTCTCTGGTGCTGGTATTAATGGGTATCAGCTCCGGAGATCCCGGCATTAATCCGAGGCAGGAAAAGGGCATTTTTTTTTCTAAGTCCCGTCTCAGCACTTCTCACCAACTTTTTTTGGCGGGACCATTTGGCGTGAAAATCTCAATTCTCGAGTGGCAATCAGCTGTAATAAGCCGATCTGGGCTATTAGAATAACCGGAGTTTGCGAAACTGGCGAACGTCTTGCAAATTTTTTTTCCCTCGCAAAAAAACTCAGATTTTTTAGATTCTCATCAGCTTCTCGCTGCTTATTGTAGGCATTTTTGGTGAGAAGCTGGCGAAAACTTACTTATCAGCGCTTTCTGCATAGGCCCCTTAATATTCTTAGAACTAAAACTCCCAAAATATTTCGAACCAAAACCAGAACAAAAGGCTACCATATTCTAACCATATCTTTTTTCATTATTCTAAATTTTTCAACTTTATGATTTTAGTTTCCAAATTATTTTTATTATTATTTTAAGCATTGCCATTCTTTATTATGTAATTTTAGCATTTGCTTGCTTATTTTGATGGTTTTTTTCCTTAATGTGTAAAAATCCAAAACCCATCAAAATCGAGTTTTTGCAAAACCAAAGCACAGTTTGTTTTTAGAGCCAACACTTCAACCAAAACCAAAACATGCACATTTTTACAAGCAAAAAATGGGTGAAAGTGCTCACCCTTATTAAAAATATTTATAGGTATCGAATTGTTATAATAATAGTAAAAAAAAAAAAAAAATGTATCATTCAAATGGCCAGACTGATCCTTTAACTTATCCGAGATCAAAACCGTTCAATAGGGTCTCAAACTGGGGTTGCCAATTTAATAATCCAGTATCATAATACCAATGCCAGTCCTTCTTGTGGTAGTTATAGCTAATTCCACACATGCAACCACTCCGGACATGTTTGGAACAAAAGCAAAATACTATTTAATTTACAGTTTCTTTTTATACTGTAATTACCTAAGTCAGCTCACATCAGTTACACTGTAATCAAATGTTCCTTCTGTGCAAAATACTTTCCAATTGCAGAAGCAATGATATAATTGTGCGCTTTTGTAACACACTGGATGGATTTCAGCAGCAGCCCTAATTTCAAAGTAAGAGGGCTTTTTTTTGTTTATCAGGAGACATTGAGAATGCACTATTATCTGTAATCAATATATACTTATATAGGTAATTACATAAAACGTACTATGTAACTACAATGTAATTTGGCACACAATTTACAAAAGTGCCATATGTATTAGGGGGTAGTGGTAAATGTGAATAAATGACTGCTACAGTTAGGGTACAGCAAATCTACGGGGTATAGTGCAGTACAGCAGAGTAAATACCAGCATGCGTGTGTATGCACGAGTGATATTCAAAATTTTAGACAGGTTCTTTCCTAACAAACTTGTGGCATCGCACAATGTGGCATGCCCCTGAAAGGAAATCATGCAAGGCATAGCGGAGTGGGCATCTCCCTAAATATCATGTGAGTGTAGGATAGCACCAGGAAAAAAGAAAATACAAAAAAAGCGCATTACTGTGAGAACACGTTGGTTGAGTATATCAGTATCTTGTGGAGTGACTACTCATGTTTTCAAAAGTAAAATCAGGCATATGATAGGTGTAAGGATCTGTGAGGCGCCGCACGGTCGGCACAAGCAAAACTTACCCTCCATACGTCCAGCTACCAGCACCGCTCCCAAACCTCACCCTGAGGCCTGTCGTCATCTTAGGAGCGGATCCGCAGACCGTGCAGTCCTAAATGCCAACTCCACTGGCTCCACCTCCCGTTTACCTCGCCGTGGTGACATCAGCACACGACACGCGCGCACTGCACACATGCAGCACGCACCTGTATCCTCTTAGTAATTCATCAGGAAGATTCCGCACACCTGCCTCTTGCAGCTCAGTGACACGCCTCCTGCTCTTATTGGTCACAACTCCCTGTAAATACTCTACAGTGCCAGAAGCTCATCGGCTGAGTATAATCTCTGCTTGCCTTCGGACGCCTCTCTTCTCCTTTCCTGACCCTGCTTACGTTTGACCATCCGCATCTCTCCATCTCTGACCTCGGCTTACTCTCAATGATCCGTACCTCTCCAATCCTGACCTCAGCTAAAGCACCCTCAACGATCTGTACCTCTCCACTACTGACCCCGGCAACTATCAAGACTTCTCTCACTTCTGTTACCCTGACTCGGCTACCTCGACTACTCTACACTCCAGGCGCACCCACGCATCTGTGGGTTGGCGTTATATACATTACCCCACCTCAGGAGTGTAGTCACATCTTGTTTGTGGTGAGCACATCGTCACAGTATGCTCAGCCCAACAAACATGGACCTCGCTGAGGTGGGGCGAGTCTTGGACACGCATGCCAGTATGTTCCCTAGAATTGAGAGATACATTGAAAACAATGACCAGCGCATGGAATTATTGCACCAGAATATCAGGCGTCTTAATGACCAGATACTAACCCCTCCTCCTAGTTTTGCCCCTTCGAGCCACACCGACTGTACTGCTACCAGCCCTACTACTGCTCCCTTATCCTTGCTCCAGTGCTCTGAACCCCGTCTTCCTACACCCAATCACTATGCTGGGGACCCCCATGGTTGCCATGGTTTCCTAAACCAGTGTTTTATACAAATCGAAATCACTCCTTCTCGATTTCCTACTTCCAGATCCAAAGTGGCCTACCTTGTCTCTCTCCTAACAGATGATGCATTGACTTGGGCATCTCCCATCTGGGAACAGCGATTGAACATCACTCTGGACATCGGACTCTTCGCTCGGGAGTTTCGCAAGGTATTCGATACCCCGTCCGGAAGGTAACAACTACGTCTTCCCTCTTTCACCTTTCCCAGGGAAACCGTCCAGTTGCCAGGTACGCCCTAGAGTTCCGGACCATTGCTGCCGAGAGAGGGTGGAATATTTAGGCTCTATCTGCGGCCTTCTGACAAGGCCTTTCTGAAACGCTAAAGGACGAACTGGCCACCCAGGAACGTCCCACCGATCTCGAGCAACTCATTGCCGTCTGCATCAGAGTGGATCAGCGACTGCAATAGAGGAAAGCGGAGAGGGTTCGCGACCGCGCTCTTTCGCCACCAGAGGCCTATTCTCCGCTTCAGGTCAGTCATCAGGAACATCTTCTCTCGCTCTCCCAGAACTTATGTAGTTGAGTGCCAACCGTCTGTCAGCGGCAGAGAAGCAATGTAGACTTACAGCTGGCCTCTGTCTATATTGTGTGGGCTCTGGACACCTGCTCTGATTATGTCCCCTGAAACCGGGAAAACGATAGGGAAGTTTTCCAGATAAGGGGAGTGCAGCATGTCACAGCGTGGATATGTGAAATAGACAAAAAATAAAACAAGAGTGTAGTTTGTTGTGACAATTGGTATATATAAATATAGTTTCTGTGTAATCCCACTCACAGATTTTTCTTAATAATCAGGCATATCAGAGATAATTCCCTTTCTGATGGGAGCAATAGTGAAGATTCCCCAATGAGATGTATCCTCTTTCTTTTCCAGTGTAAAGAGATGAAAAGAGAGAGAACACCATATGGTGTTGTATATCTGAGACAATTGTATTAAAAAGTAACAATTTTACAATAACAAACTCGCATTTTACATATGTAGCGCGCATTGGAGAGTAAGTCTTGGATACCCGTAGGCAGAGACCGGTAAGAGAACATACACCAATACTTACCTCTCCTATGCAATCTTCTCTCTTATTTTTTTGGTTAGTTTTCTGGGCACCTTTAGATCTATAAACATTGCCAGGTTTATAATCACTTACATCCTTCTGAAATATGTTATGCTTTCTCAATTTCTAATTTTTCTATATCACTTTTTAGTTTATTTTCTAATTTTTTGAATTCAGGATATTGATTGACAGCTTTGATTTTAATAATACTTTTATCCAAACTGAGGTTAATTTCATCTACTTTTTTATTTTCATGTTCTGTGAGTAACAACATTAGTTGTTATGAACAACTGGATAATATAAATTCCCAGCGTTGTAAAAAATCATCTGATTTGGAGTGATACAAAGGAGCCAGGTTAATTTGCAAACCTCTGGGAATCAAATTATTTTTGACATAGTTATTTAGGCTGGAGATTTCCCATGACAATTTAATTTGTGTGTAGTATCATTTCTGTATATTCCTGAAATTTGCATATATGTTAGTTGATTTGAGAGGTCTATAAGGGTCACTCTCCATAGAGAAGACCTTGTTAGCCTCATTACGTCAGGTGCTAGGGTCTATTTTATTAGACAGGAAGCCTGCCATCAGATCAATATGTGAACTAGGCTATGGAACGGAATTGAGTCCAAACAAAGTAGCAACACAACCTCCACAATGTGGAAATAGTCAATTCCGGATGTAATTTTATGAAGTATAAATATATCTATAATGACAATGATCTTAAAGAAGTGTTGGGCAAAAGAGAGGTTTAATTTATCTTAGATCAGTTATAATCTCTCAATTTTACCACACTTAGTCAATTCTTCTCCTTGCGCCTAGACCTACTTAACTACACACTGGGGTGGTTAATCTATCAATGATCCCCATCAGAACTCCACAACAGCATACAACTCTATGCATAATTAGCTGGGATCAGATCTGCTAGAGGTGGGAGACGGGAGAAGTCACACTGATTCTAGTAGATGAATTCTGATCTCTCAAATATTACCATACTTATTACATACAGTATGTCTCCTAGCACCGCTAGACATACTGTGTGGCACACCGTGCAGGTCAGTGACTCAGGGACCCCCTACAAGCATTCACTAGCAACTTACAACAACATGCAGTGATCAGCTTTATCATTGGGTATTATTACTACCTGGTTCATTTACCTCACAGTCACAACTGCAGTTAAGGGAAAGGTGGGCTACTTTGCTTGACTTATTACCTTTGCCCTTACTTTATCTCATGTTGTTCATCAGTCACCTTATAGAGGTAATATACCTACTGTAAAACACTTACAATAACCCCCCCCCTGCACAAATTATACTAACCATTAAGAGTATAGTTAGACATGTGTGTTTTTAGTTATTATTTAGTATTCTAATTGTGTTCCTCACTATATTTTAAGTTGTGTATTAAAAGTTACGTTTTTAAGTATATTAATCTTACCTTGGCACTCAATCTTTGTTTTTATTATTAACCCATCTGAGTGCACCTTTACAAATAGGTGTCTTTGTGCTTCTTTGCTCCATTAATTTCTTACACATTTTCTGCACGTGTTAAGGTGCACCACCCCCATTTGGGGAGAGTGTGGGTTCTATCATTATAGATGTATCTATACTTCAGTAAGCTCCATCCTGTGCGGACTATTTCCACATTGTAGAGGTTGTGGTGTTTCTTCTTTTAAGATCAGTTATTTCTGTGGATACCAACCAAGCGTAGCTTGAACCATGTTCCCTGATTGTCTATATTGTCATGTGTTCTTCTCTGTAGTAGTGTTCCTATACATTTAGTTTTTCCTTAGACTAATAGGTTATATTGTTGCCTGTAAGATTGGGTTCCACTTGGCCTACACCCCAAATAAAGCACGGGTTTGAGCTTTCTCCTCTTCCTCTCTCTGCTGGCAACTGGATTGGAGGGAGAGATCTAGATTTGTGCTCGATTGCTATATTCATTTAACGCTAGTGAATTTAAATCTACACTGCATTTTTGGTTCCTCTGGTAAAGTAATGGATTAAGGTGACAAAACTGGAAAATAAATTGTTAGCTTTGATTTAAGGTTAGTTGAGTAAATTCAAATTTGTCAAAATTATGGGGATCACACTAATTGAGGAAAAGTTGGTAAATGTGTTGGAATTGGCCAATCCCATAATTCTAAGAAAAAAAGGTGCATTAACAAAAAACACACGTTTCTGTGAAAATACCAGTGCATCTCGCCGTCACAGGTAAATTGTGCTTAGGAATTCAAATCTTACATCTGTTTCCAATCAAGCCGTAATTTAAATAAATTCTGTAAGGACACTTTCCTATTATTCTACCAAATGTTATTGTTTTTTCACTGTGTATTCTCACAGCAAATACATCAGGATTTGTTCTAGTCTCTCTACAGATCCCCACAGCAAAATTGAGCTTCTGTTAACCACATTGTGGATTGGAAAAAAAAGAGCGAAAGAAAAACAACTAATTTTCTTTCCACAGTTGAATAAAGTTCATTAAGTAGAAATTATAGTAGAATAAGCAACAATGATTCCCATTGATGGGGATGACAGCTTGCAAGCATTTTAGAATAATGTATACAGCAAAAACAGGCAGTACTCAGTGTTGTCACAATGCAAGATGTCTTATGGCAATTTAACATTATCCGTGCCGGAAAGTAGTTTTCACAGGGTCGAAATTGGCCCGAAGTGGAAGAGGTTTCACTTTTTGTCAGAGTGGTAGATGCGATCTTCCCCTAGAAAACTAGTCAATATAGCATGGTCTCTGTACGTCATAAGGGCCGCTAGCATCCCAGCTCTCTTTATATAACGTGCACGTTTATAATGGCTGCCTAATGGTTAACAATACTGTCAAGGGCTGAGCATACAATAACAATACAGGCAAGCAAAGGATCTCACTGAATTGCTTAGAAACCACTTCCAACTTGAATACACCAGGTACCTTTCGAAAACAGCTGAAAGCCCTTAAAGGTTCAGTCCCATTTAGCTAGCCACATTGTTGTCAACAATTTAACAACCTAATTGGTGTCTGTAAGAGGCAGGTGCAGACGTACACACAAGGAGACAGTTTTGGGGAAATTAAAATATGGCTTTATTTAGCTGTCCCTTTAAACAGCAGTTTAAGGCAAAACATGTATACAAAATAAACAAAACATATATCCCTTGTAAGGGCTAATTACTTCCCCAGTCCATATCTGCAAGACTGGGAAGAAAAGCACCTTACCAGCCTATCACCCCAAAGTCTCAAGCGGTACCCCAAAGCAGTTGGCCCTTCAGGTCAGTAGTGTCCGGGTGTCTTGATCTCAGCACAGCCTTTGTGCTCAAGACAGTACAGTACTGAATCTCCTCTGTCAACACAGAATAGAATGTTCTAAGGAGTCTCTAGGTCTGTTCCCAGGTGGAGCTGGTTAATTGACTGGCTGCAATTTACCAGCTCTCTGCTGGATTTCTCAGACCACTAGAGGCTTTTATTTAAACAGGGATAAGTACCTGTTACAGTGTCTTTAAATTAATCGAACCAAGCTAAAGGGCCAGATCTAATTTATTTTCTTTCTCTGTTAATGAATCTAAATGGCATTTTTTTGGATCCTTTGAAAGGAAGAGTGTTAGTCAATCAATTATTTTCTTTACCCAATCTTCTTGATGCTGATTACCCAACAAAATCTGCCTTTCTTTAGCTTTACTTTGAGCCCCTACTATACTGCATAGATTGTGACCTGTACATGCATGATATCTTTTTGGTTCCCTTTATGTCTCGAACACCTTGTATTGACAATTATCTGTCATCATAACTCTGTTCCCAGGACATACTTGAAAACGAGAGGTAACTCTCAATGTATTACATCCTGGTAAACATTATATAAATAAATAAAAATATACTTTTATTTATGTTATAGGTATTACTGTAAAACACTGAGTCCACTATCAATAGCACTTCCAAGGCAGAAGTAATTCTCCCAAAATAGGTCAAAATGAGCTAGTACTGAGTCTCACACCAGAAGTTTTCCTCTTTCCAAGCATTGCCTTATTGTTTCATTTATTTTAGTACTTTGTTTTTAAAGCTGCAGACCAAGCAATATCCTACATGTGATTTGTTTAAAATAAATTAGTTCTATACTAAGAGAAAATACATTTGTAACCCTGCTTCCCACAGACTCTACGGTGGTGTCTAGGGTGCATGAGGACGGATTACATGCGGTGTGGTGCGTACCTGTGAGGAACAGGCGGGCCTGAGCTTCCCGCGATGTTGTGCAGGAGCCAGGACCGGGCTTCTGGGGTGGTAGCCTCCATGATCTCTTAGTGGTGCAGCGCCTCCATCTTCTATACTCCCAGGAATATGGGACAGGACGGTATAGAAGAACCCCTCGGGTCCCAGGGTAGTACTTTCTAAGTCACACACAGTCTTTGAGGATAATGAATAGTCTCTTTTATTGACAGAGCAGCAATATCCCAACGATAGTGGCTTCCAACAGCCGCAACAACAATAGCCAGGACGGGTTATTACGCCGCTCGCCTTCCACCCAGATAATTCCTCCTCTCCTTCCCTTCAAGTCGCTCCTCCGGCAGGATGGTCTGGGCTAGGGCTTCAATACCCCGTGGCCCACCCCCGAGGTTAGCCTCGCGGTGGGTCTTGGATTCTCCCCATCACCCCTGGCAGTGGGGTGAGGGCATTGGTCCACCAAGTCTATAATTCTATCAGCTCTACTAAAGGACGCTGAATTTTTCCGCTCTTCTCTCTCCTGCACTCTGCGCAGGGGAGACCGTAGTCTCCTCCAAATCCTCGGACCGATCCGCAGGATTCCTTGACTCATAGCATATTAACGATACTGCATACTCCCGGCATAACTAACCGGCAACTTCAGACTCTCGATATCACTATCAACTCTCTAACTCTACTCACCGGAGTTGGCTGCTAAATATAGAGCTAGCCCCGCCCCTCGTGATGTCAACAGAACCTCCCCTCTTGCTCACAACTGCAGCAGAGTCCAGGCCTTCATCTACCATTCAGGATAGGGCTATGAAGGGGGAAAACCCATGATGATTACTGGTGCCTGATCTTAACAAGACTTACCACAGCAGAAGGAAGATAGGTATAGCCTGTGCTGTTTACAGGGGGCTACACATTAAAAAATAAAACTCTGAATGACATTTTTTATGTATTATAATGTAACAAGCATTTTTTGTTTCTATAGCAACCATTTAAAAATCACATCCCCTTCCTATTCTGAAACAAGCTATGGTGCACCCGTTTTTGAGCCCTGCCCTCTCTCTAGCAGTGCACCAATTGTATCTAGTGACTGCCTGGTCACATGATCTTCTCGACAGAACTTTGCAACTTTGGTTCTCTTCTGCTGTACTGGCGGCCATTTAGTAAACCCCAAGCCTAATCTTAACTGATCGATCACAGGAGAACGGATCAATCGGCAACTTAGCAAATTACTTATTATTGTGTGGATTGCCGTGAAGTTTGGCTCAAGGGCTTACAACAATTTGGCCAAAATGTTAAACTAAAAGACCATTTTATTTATTAGTTATTTATACATGTATATTTAGGCACTGTACCGTATATAAGTTTTTCTGGATGTGCACTGAGCTTTGTCTGTGTTTTATGTTATGTCTCTGGTTTTAAATATAAATTGCCATGCTCAGTAGCACTCCTCTGTGAAACTTATATGCTTATATATATGTTGTGGGTATTTTGGGGGTTCAATTTGAGTTTGTAGGTGTTCTGTATGTTTTATAATTCTTGTGCAGCTAGTCTTGGCTGTTTTGGAGGGTGGCAACCTCCTATCCAATTGAAGCTCACTCCCTCCCACATTTGAATGGTTAAAAGCTCACTCCATGGCATCGCCAACTATCAGGGGAACTTGCCTGCATGCAGTGTGATTGTGACAAATCTATTACAGAGTGCTTTTCCTGGTAATGTACAGGTTAATAAAAGCTTCAATCAGACTTAGAACTTTTGCAACTCATATTGACAGATTTATTATAAATCATTCTTCCTGGCAATGCACAGGTTATTAAGAATTTATATTAGTGTAGGGACCCTTGAACGTGGTCTGCCGTGAAGTTTGGCTCAAGGGCTTACAACAATTTGGCCAAAATGTTAAACTAAAAGACCATTTTATTTATTAGTTATTTATACATGTATATTTAGGCACTGTACCGTATATAAGTTTTTCTGGATGTGCACTGAGCTTTGTCTGTGTTTTATGTTATGTCTCTGGTTTTAAATATAAATTGCCATGCTCAGTAGCACTCCTCTGTGAAACTTATATGCTTATATATATGTTGTGGGTATTTTGGGGGTTCAATTTGAGCTTGTAGGTGTTCTGTATGTTTTATAATTCTTGTGCAGCTAGTCTTGGCTGTTTTGGAGGGTGGCAACCTCCTATCCAATTGAAGCTCACTCCCTCCCACATTTGAATGGTTAAAAGCTCACTCCATGGCATCGCCAACTATCAGGGGAACTTGCCTGCATGCAGTGTGATTGTGACAAATCTATTACAGAGTGCTTTTCCTGGTAATGTACAGGTTAATAAAAGCTTCAATCAGACTTAGAACTTTTGCAACTCATATTGACAGATTTATTATAAATCATTCTTCCTGGCAATGCACAGGTTATTAAGAATTTATATTAGTGTAGGGACCCTTGAACGTGGTCTGCCGTGAAGTTTGGCTCAAGGGCTTACAACAATTTGGCCAAAATGTTAAACTAAAAGACCATTTTATTTATTAGTTATTTATACATGTATATTTAGGCACTGTACCGTATATAAGTTTTTCTGGATGTGCACTGAGCTTTGTCTGTGTTTTATGTTATGTCTCTGGTTTTAAATATAAATTGCCATGCTCAGTAGCACTCCTCTGTGAAACTTATATGCTTATATATATGTTGTGGGTATTTTGGGGGTTCAATTTGAGCTTGTAGGTGTTCTGTATGTTTTATAATTCTTGTGCAGCTAGTCTTGGCTGTTTTGGAGGGTGGCAACCTCCTATCCAATTGAAGCTCACTCCCTCCCACATTTGAATGGTTAAAAGCTCACTCCATGGCATCGCCAACTATCAGGGGAACTTGCCTGCATGCAGTGTGATTGTGACAAATCTATTACAGAGTGCTTTTCCTGGTAATGTACAGGTTAATAAAAGCTTCAATCAGACTTAGAACTTTTGCAACTCATATTGACAGATTTATTATAAATCATTCTTCCTGGCAATGCACAGGTTATTAAGAATTTATATTAGTGTAGGGACCCTTGAACGTGGTCTGCCGTGAAGTTTGGCTCAAGGGCTTACAACAATTTGGCCAAAATGTTAAACTAAAAGACCACTTTATTTATTAGTTATTTATACATGTATATTTAGGCACTGTACCGTATATAAGTTTTTCTGGATGTGCACTGAGCTTTGTCTGTGTTTTATGTTATGTCTCTGGTTTTTGATTGTATTGATGCACATACTAAAGGGAAAAAATAACATTAAAAAAAGGCAGCTTGGTCTGCTGCTTTAAGTACAGTAGTCAGTAATTGATGTCCCAGAGTTGGCAGCAAAGAACGATACATGTGATTACTAATTGTTTTTCATGCATGTGAAATGACTGCTATTTTTAGGGGTCTCTATATCAAGGCGATTTTGAATCCAAACACATAGAACAAGAAATGAAGGGCTACTGCACAGCAGTCACTAGATACCAATTATTTTCCTTCTAGCTATAGTATACATACTGTATGTAAAGCAGGTAAGTGGCAGTGTTATTAGGTCCTAGCTTTATTCCACCCTGTTATGAGTATGCTAAGAGTTAACCCATTACCTGCTATAGTGTTTAGTAAGCAATTATTTGGCAATGCTTTACTAGCCTCTTTGGTAGGAAAGGGAGTAGTTAGTATAGTTTGAGGTAGATGTTAATTCATCGGTTGGCCATGACTTTTTACCATTTGGACTACTAAAGAGAAAGAGTTAATCCATTACAATACAGGCATACCCCGCATTAACTTACGCAATGGGACCGGAGCATGTATGTAAAGCGAAAATGTACTTAAAGAGAAGCACTACCTTTCCCCCACTTATTGATGCATGTACTGTACTGCAATTATCATATACGTGCATAACTGATGTAAATAACGCAATTGTAACAGGCTCTATAG